>NW_027509214.1:930000-940000 GCF_051911475.1 Siphateles boraxobius
GTGAGAGAGAGAGAGTGTGAGTGTGTGTGTGAGGGTTTAGTTTAGTTAGGGAAATAAATGTCCTCACAAAAACAGTAAAGTGAATAAAAAGGAAAGTAAAGCATCATGTTTCTCATTTAGAGCTCATGAAATAATCAGCTTTCACTCGTCATATTGAAGCACAGTTGTACTAATATCAATAACCCATCATCATCATCATCATCAAACATTCTCCAATAGTTTACAAGATACAGTAGCAGTAAAATGTTAGACTCAGAGAATCTCAAACACAATCGACACACACATTAAAACATGCAGCTCTCCACGCGAGCTACTCACCGTCTGTAAAGCTTGCGTGTCATGATCAGATAAGCTCGATCTACACACACACGTCAACTCACACACAGCGCGAGACAACCCTGAGCTACACACACACACACACACACACCAGGAGGAGGGAGGGAGGAAGACACAGAACAGAAGAAAAACATCTTTACCTGCTGCCACAATCGTCGTCATCAGAGTCCTGGAGAAACACATGGAAAACACTGACAGTTACTCATGTGACTGACAGCTGTCATCAACACGTCACACAAACCTTCTGCTCTCGAACCATTCATCACTGCTCAGTCAGTAAACAATCACTGCTCGTTTGTTTAGGGAGATACTAAGTGAGCTCACCCACACCAATTACACAACTCACACAAACACACACACACACACCCAATAACACAAACTCACACCAATAATACACACTCACACAAACACACACACACCCAATAAAACACACTCACACCAATAATTACACACACTTACACCAATAACACACACTCACACAAATACACACACACACACACACACACACACACACACACACACACTCACACCAATAATACACAATCACTCAAACACACACACACCCAATAAAACACACTCACACCAATAATTACACACACTTACACCAATAACACAAGCACTCACACCAATAACACACACACAAACACACACACACACACACACACAAACACCTAATAACACACACACACACCAATAATACACACTCACACAACACACACTCACCCAATAAAACACACTCGCACAATAATTACACACACTTACACCAATAACACAAACACTCACACCAATAAACACACACACACTCACACCAATAACACAAACATTCACGCCAATAACAGACACACACACACACACACCAATAACACACACTCAAACCAATAATAACACACACTCGCACCAATAACACACACTTACACCAATAACACACACTCACACCAATAACACAAACACTCACACCAATAACACACACACACCAATAACACACACTTACACCAATAACACATACTTTCTCACACACACACACACACACACACACACACACACACACACACACACACACACACACACACACACACACACACACACACTTTCACACCAATAACACACACACATAGTCACATCCATAACCCACAAACACAATTTCAGTGTGTTCACACCACAAGCAGTGTCACTCTGAGACTTGTGTTTCCTGCAGAACGTCTTCATAACCAAAGCTGTCATATGGCAACGATCCACGATTCACTAACACTGAAGAACTTCACAGCTGAAGCCCATTATTCCCAGTCTGTCACACACTGTTTTCTCAATGCATTTATTTCTGAGCGCAAAATCTTTTCAGGCACACACTGTTATCCAGACGGTCTCAAAAACTCCCTGCTTCAGATTACGCTGATTCTTCCATTCAGACACAGTTGCTAGAGCCAGTGACTCGAGTCGCTCCTGTTGTTCCAGGACTACAGCCTTTATGACTGACATTTTCACTTTCATACAAAACAGACCAAATGAATAATTAATCTGACTGCTGTTCCCCGGCAGATGAGAGAAGTGTGTCCAGACAGTGGCGTGAATAGTATGAAACGCTGATGTATTTTTAATAAATGCTGTCATAGAGCAGCGATGGGCTCGATTACTCCTGTGACCTCAAAATAATGTTTGATAAGAGCCTTGCACATTGTTTTAAAGGACAATATATTTTATAAAGCAAGTAACTTGCATTTGGTGACTTTCCAGCTAACAGGGAACATTCTCAGAACTTTAGTTGAACGTTCATCTAACATGTTTATGTGTTTCTACTTGTTTCAGAACATTGAGAGAACTTTCAGAAATAACATTATCATAACTTCATGGGAACATTAACAAAAACCCTCTTAAAAATCCTCAGAACCAGTTCCTTCAGAAAGTAAACAAGTCAAATCAATTCACCTTCATTTATACAGCGCTTTTAACAATATAGAATGTTTCAAAGCAGCTTTACAGTGATAATAGGAGATTACAGTAACAGAGATTGTTTAGGCTTTACAGCAGCTCTAGAATAAAGTTAGTTTCCAGATAAAGTTAGTTTTTGATTGATTCACTTCCATTGCAAAGATCGTTAGTTATTAACTTAGGGGCCGCTAACACGACACCGTTCTAACAGAAAACAGAAAACTTTTAATGCATTTTGGCCATACATTTGCACAGCAACAGTGTTTGGTGGCTCAAGAACGCAAACTTTGAAATAGGTTCCAAGATAAACATACAGCAATCACAACTTCATTAGATTTTCAAAAAACGAGCTAGAACACGACACATCTGACTTTCACAGTCCTAATACGAGTGTTTGTGCGGAGCCGCTAAACAGAAAGCCTTGATTTAGGAGGGTTTATGGTTATATTTCTCTGAGACTCACCGGGATGTTGCTCGCGGGGGGTCTGGGAAGCGAAGTGGAGCGGTACGGTGGTCGCGGCGCCCCGTCTGAACACTTAGAAACTGAACTCTGGCGTCTCTGAGAAGATTCACCACTCCGATGTAAAGTTCTGTTCTCCATGTCTCTTGCATGTGAGGAGCTCACTTCATCTTCCCTCCTCACTTGGTCGATGTCAGTCTCTAAGTAGGTCCTTCCCAATGTTCCCGATCCCTCTTGAGTCCTTCTCAGTGTCTTTCTGGCGTCCAGAATCTTGCAGCTCGGCATGCACTTGGCCCACTTGTGCACGGAACCTTCCCTGGAATCACAGAGAGAATCCCTACTGGAAGCAAACCAAGAGCTGCAGGAGAGGGAACTGGAAACTGGAGTTTTATTTAAACATTGGAGGGATGAACTGACAAGTGGCTCCTTCTGACGGTCATGTGCTGCGAAGGCTTGCAGACACTTGGGGTTCAGCACCCGGCACGTCACCTCGTTCAGAAACTGAGAAAACTTCAGTTTCTCTTCGATCTTCTGCTCTAAGTGTGTAGACGCCACAGAAGCAGTAGAGGACTTTGAATCTCTGCAGACTAACGTCACTTGCTCCTCTCCCTCCTGGCTTTCCGATCCTGGGCAGCTGTCGGAATTCTGGTAGCCGGTCTCAGAATCGCTTGTGCCTCCTGGTTGGCTCGCCGATTCTGCACGCACCCGAAAAACCTCCTCGCTGTGCTGTTTAATGGAGCTGCGCAGGAGACAGGTGGCGCCGGAGCTCCAACTGTTGGTGTCCCAGCTGTCGTCTTCACTGGAGCTGCGCAGACTAGGACTGGAGCTGCGCAAACTGGGACTGGAGCTGTGCAAACTGGGACTGGAGCTGCGCAAACTCAGACTGGAACCATGCAGTGCCGAGGATGTTGGAAAGCTCTTGACGCTGGTCACTGAACCTTTTAGGCTTGGCAAGGATCCTGGCAGGCTGGAGATTGAGCTCTTCATTGAGGTGAAAACATGTAGGGTGGGTGAGGAAAGGCTTGACGGACAGCGAGGCACTGGCTCTTCGTCTAGATCGCATCCGGAGAACACGGGACAAGAGGCCGTGGATGAACAGGATCCGCGCTCCTGCCTGGCGGACGCCGTCTTGGGCCTCGGCTGCCTCTTCAGGGTGGACGCCGTCCCGTTGACCATTACCCCTCTTCCCGTTTTCGATGAGCCGTTTTGCATTTTTGAGTTTTGAGTGCATGGAAAACTGTAGCATGATGATCTGGGCTGGGTAGATTTTGACGGCTCTCACGCCCCGGTCCTCCCTCACACCGTCGCCCTACATGCAATTACTGACACACTTTCTCAAACACTCTCCCGGATCTGCAAAGACAAACACGTACAGACTTTAAAACATACTGATTATTAGGTGAATAAAGGTGATAACGCAATCTTTTCTAGCGGACACATAGCGAACAATCCCTCCGTATGTGTTCTGTTGATAAAGTCTAACAGGAATCCTGGTTAACTTTCCAGGTCAGTTGCTCTTTAGAGCAGGACATTGATCATGATGCCACATGATGGACGGGATGTGGGGCAGAACTTGTGTTCCATAAATCAATTTTTCATTGAAGTTTACAGAGGCAGACTAAAGCTGCCTTTGTGTGGTTAGTATGGCTGGCCCATGATGTAGATTAAGGTTTCATTACATGTGGTTTAACGGAGCATCAGAGCCGAGTGCAGTTGAAGAGATGAAGATGATTCGAGGTGAAGATGTAAACTGCCGTATCTATTCAATGTAAACTAGAGACTAACTAAAAGCAATGAGATAGCTGGTGTTGAATAGGTGTAGTGAACAGTCAGAAAACCGTGGGCACGTTTCATTATCAAAACGGCACAAATACACATGAAGGAAACAGAATAAATTGTGATTAGAGCATGGTTTACTGAAAAATGATCGTTCTGTCAGCATTTACTTTCCAAACCTTTATGACTGTCCTCCTTCTGTGAGATACAGAAGAAACAATATTGCAGCTCTTTGACTTTCATTGTATGGACAAAAACCAAACAAAACACAGACATTTTTTTTTGCACAGAAGAAAAAGCCATGCATGTTTGGAACGACATGAGGGCTAGAAAATGATCAGTTCTGGGTGAACGATCCCATTAATGTGGTCGGTTCAATCTCTGATTTAAAGAAAGTTTAGTGCTGTATCGACTAGTGAGAGAAAGTTATTGAATCAGTGATGAAGGCTGGAACTAAGAAACATCTGGGACACATAAAACACATTTTGTTGTCTCTTGGGTCATTGTATGCCTATGGAATCACATACATTTAACAGACAATTGAATGGAACGTTGTTTAGAATGAGCGATGACTGAACCATTGACTGGCAGATTCATCAATACACACATCAATAGACCCTAAAGCAACATGCTGAGAGCACACACACACTCACACACACTCACACACACTCACACAAACACTGAACATCGTGCTGAGGAAGATCTCAGGTGTCGTGGGTAGTTTGGGTGTAGAATCAGCACTGATCAGGCCAAACAAACCTCTGTAGACTCTTCCTACTATGCTGTTTTTCCATTTTTTATATATTTATTTTAATTTTTTCTAATTTTGAATAAGTTTGGGTTATCGGAGCAGATATTTGACAGATGATACTCAGCATTGAATACATGACTTATGATTTATATATATATACTTTCACCTGCCACACGAGAAATTAGTTATCTTAAAAAGATTAGATGAGTGTGTGATCGGCATGGTTTCATTTCAGCTCAGCTTCCTTCTTGTTTCTTTCTCTCCTGTGTATATATCACTCGAAAAGTTAAAGGATCATGAATTGAATTGAATCTCAAGGGAAATTTCCGCTGCTGTGAGAGTCCATCATTAATGTCAATGGAGCGAAACCCTCCTGTAGAGTGAGAGATGCACGCAGATCATCGCTGTTGTTTTATGCTTTATGATTAATAAAGAAGCCAATCAAGAGATTCAGAAGCATGAGCAATAAGCAGATTCTCAGAAACATCTGCATGTTACTGTACTGCTCAGAAAAGAGTTTCAATCTGTACCCGTCTAACTAAAATATGTTAATTAATGATTTGTGTCGTCTCAGTACCTCATCTACATTTATGCATTTGGCATATGCATCAATTTGAATGCAATTCCCTGGGAATCAAACCCATGACTCGATCCTGATTAACTCGAGTCTCACGGAACTAATATCAGCACATATCAAATCACCTTTCTGGAAAAAGGTACAACAAATATATTGCATTAATGAATGCAGCCAACATTAGTGTGTGTGTGTGTGTGTGTGTGTGTGTGTGTGTGTGTGTGTGTGTGTGTGTGTGTGTGTGTGTGTGTGTGTGTGTGTGTGTGTGTGTGTGTGTGTGTGTGTGTGTGTGTGTGTGTGTGTGTGTGTGTGTGTGTGTGTGTGTGTGTGTGTGTGTGTGTGTGTGTGTCTGTGTCTGTGTCTGTGTGTGTGTGTGTGTGTGTGTGTGTGTGTGTGTGTGTGTGTGTGTGTGTGTGTGTATTGTAATGTATGCAGCCAACTTCTTGACGCTATAAATGAGCTCTATTGTTTAATGAAGGTTCTGTGGGGGGATATGAACTGTCACACTTTTTATTTGCATATCTCACACACACTGAGGGTTTCAGCGTCCTCTGGTGGACGACACTGTCAGAGATCAGATTCTGATCAAACTGATGAGATCAGAAGCCCTGAGTGCGGACTGAAGCAGAATGATCATCAGTGTCTGATTTCTTTCAGTTCTCATTTTAGTTTCTGCATATTCAACATTTGGCCTGACCACAATTCACACGAGAGCCAATGAAGTGCAAGTGCAAGTTCTGCTCTGCCTCTTTTCCTTATATGGTGCTGATTGGATACAGTTCGGCGAGACTCGCTCCTCGTATGAAGCTTTATTATGGCTTGCAATGCAGTGTTCGAATCATATGGAGATATCATATAATGTCATCACATCATATGCCATCAGCTTCTTTGCGTTTATATATGATGTACAGTATTATCCAGTGTTCTCACTTCCTGTACAAATGTAATGCTTTATTTTTAATATTTGAAGTCAGACATTCATTCAGTGATTTGATATCTGATCATCATATCTCAAAGTGCAGGTGTTCCGAGTCCAACTAATTCAGATACAGATATCCAGTCACATCTATAATTGTAAAATAATGTTCCTTTATGAGATAGTGGGATTTATTTCTATATTAAATATCAGTGTGTGTGTGTGTGTGTGTGTGTGTATGTGCGTGCGTGCGTGCGTGCGTGCGCGTGTGTGTGTGTGTGTGTGTGTGTGTGAAAACTGAAAATAGATCAGGAGAATGTGGTCTCTCCCCCTGTTGCCATGACAACCTCTGCCTGCATATGTATTAAAACTGGCTCATATCCACCAGGACCCAATTATTTTTCAGAGGTACGACACACAAAAGAAATGCACTGATGCACAGAACACACATCTCTAGTGTGGATCACAACATCCCTGTGAAAACCATATCTGAGAGTGAATATGAAATGTGCAGTTCGATCTGAATTGGTTTTATATAGTTAGGGTTACTTACAGGAAAACTCTTCCTCTCTGTGTGTGATTATATGCTCTAATCAACCATCAGAATATCACCGCTCATTATAAAAACTTTAAGCATCATTGTGAGTAAATCGCCTGAATCACTGATAAACAGTGGAGGTGTGTGAGGTGTGTGTTCAGAGCTTCACAGACAGACGGATGGGGATGAGATGCAGTGATCAGTGTGTGTGTGTGTGTGTGTGTGTGTGTGTGTGTGTGTGTGGCTCCTGAACCAGCTGAATACTGATGATCCCAGAGGATCTTCCTCTTCTCTCGTCAATCCCTCTCTCTCTTACAGCGCTTACTTCTTAGTGTTTTTCACAGCGATGTTTTCTCAATCCTTCTGTCCGACTCCCGGTCTGGATGCCAGTAACAATAATGATATTACAATATCTATGCATATGTAACAGTACACATTTTAATGCAAACATGTAGAAGAGCTAATCTGACTGGCACAGTGATGATCTGCTCATTATTTTATGGTTCAGGTTACGGTATACTTTATTGTCCCAGAGGGAAATTTGTCTTGGGGTCAAAAATACTGCCACTGCATCACATAAAACTAATAGTTAAAATGACAAAATAACACAATACAATAACACCATAACAAAAAATTGATTCTGTAGTCGACATGAGTGTTTTATTTGAGCGATTGAGTTTATATCATTTTGCTCTCATGGTAAAAATGAACTGGGAACTTCAAAGGGAATGTAAGAAATATAAACCAAACTTGTGCATCAATACACAAGATGAGATGTTCAGCAAATCTATTGTTTATATAGTCACAGAAAATAAACTATGTTATCACAAAACTCTTAATATAAAGTTGGGTAGATAAGCATAGTGTCACGGGTGGTTGCTGAGACAGATGAGGAGGACGGATGATATCCAACACGAAGGTTTATTCACAAGAGATCCAGCAACACACGCTTAACACACACGACACTGACCTCAAACACAACTGAACATATATACAGGTGTTAATGACTGAGGAGTGCACAGCTGAACGTAATTAGTGTCCGTGACAACAAATGAGTGAGGAAGACAGGTGATGACTAAACATTACGAGTCCATGTGGCGTGAGAGTGTGACACACACACAGGCAAGCCACGAAAATAAATATGTACTATGCAGCAAAACTGTCAACTGCTTGATTGTTGATATCGTGGCAAAATGTAACTATATTATCACAGAGCTGGAATCTTCTAACATTAAAGCTACAATATGTAATTTCTTTCGCCACTAGGGGTCGCTAACCTCTTACAATAACAAAGGCGTAGATGATGACGCATAAGCGGAATTATGGAACTTGTTGTCATGGTGATGGATCTAATAATGTTTATGGATGAGTGGATATTGATGTTTTTAACATGACTGTGGTGTGAAGCGACGCGATCGCTAATGAGAGACGGATCTCAGCGCCACACGCGAGTTATAAAGAAATAAGGACATTTCATTCTACCCAATTACACGCAAGTGCTGAATTACTACTCACACGGGCCAGTTTATTAGACGAATGACACTTGTGAGGGAACGCAGCGCTGCTTCACTTGGTCTACACCAGTGTTGGGAGTAACGCGCTACAAAGTAACGCATTACTGTAATTCCACTACTTTTAGCGGTAACAAGCATGTAACTAAAGGCCTACTTTAGCTAGCGTCGCAGGACTTTATGGTGGCGCAATGATACACCAATCCAGCAATGAGCATTAAACCACAGCGTGGCCGAGAGTGCGGATAGAAGGAGCTTTCTCTGCTGGAAGTATGGACGTCACTTTTCACTCGTCGAAATTAAAGACATGGAGTGTGTCCGAGAGTGCACTCGACAGTGAGAGAGAGAGACTGAGTGTGTCCAGGCATAATATAGTTTGTTTATATATTAATTATATATCTCTGTAGCATATTGGTATCATCTGGAATGTTTTAATTAGTCGACATGGTTATAAAATAAAACTCCAAAATAACCTGCAGGGAACGAGAAAACATCTTTGTTTGACAGGCTGTGAACACGTGCGGCAAACACTTGGGCTTACATAACCTCTGATGATGACGTTCTCTGCAGGTTTCAAAAATAAAACCCAAAAATATAATATTTTATTATTATCATTTATGTTTGGTAGGCCTACATTGTTCAGTATTATATTGAGAACACTTGTTGTTAAACTGTTTACTTTTGTGAGGAAGAAAATGCTTTAAGTTGGCTATATATTGTGTTTTGTTGTTCCACTATAGTAATGATAATATTTTAATATTTAAGTTAATAGGTGTCTCTCACATTGTCCCACAGCAACTTTAAAATAGTGTAGATTACTGTACAATGTTTTATAATAATAATTTATTCAATTTAGTGTCCATTTCATTCATTTAACATTTAATATTGGGGGGATCCAGGTTATTTCACATATTTAAACTTTTTTATTTTAAAGTAACGCAATAATTACTTTCCCTGGTAATTATTTACTTTTGTAATGATGTAACTCAGTTACTAACTTTTTGTGAGAAGTAACTAGTAACTATAACTAATTACTTTTTTAAAGTAGCTTACCCAACACTGGTCTACACACTACACAGCGCTCGAGTGTGTTAAAGTTATAAAGTTATTATGTGTTAGTTTGTCTGTATGAGACTAGCATAAGATAGATCAACATTAGAATAACATACTGATCATATTCAACATTTCATCATGTTGGACTATATAACGTTG
>NW_027509214.1:945000-952500 GCF_051911475.1 Siphateles boraxobius
ATCCTCACAAACACCAACAGGAGAGAAAACGCCGTCAGATTTTTATTCAGTTTTTGTTCAGAGTTTTTGTTGATGTGTAAAAAATTGTGACATGTCACTTATTCACGAAAACAATTCCTCTTCGACTTTGCATTTCTCCTCTGTCTCGTCTCGAGCATAAAGTAACAGGACATCCTTCTAAATTAAAGTTGTATTGTAAGGGATTTTGTGGGTAGTTTTTTGGACCAATAAATAATACCTCCGTTTTATCTGAATTTAATAGCAGGAAATTACACGTCATCCAGCATTTTATATCATTTAGACACTCTGTCAATTTAGATAAGTTAGTGTTTTCATCTGGTCGTGATGAAATATATAATTGAGTGTCATCAGCATAACAGTGGAAATTAATTCCATGTTTTCTTATAATATTACCAAGTGGGAGCATATATATTGAGAATAGCAGAGGGCCTAACACCGATCCTTGCGGCACTCCATAGTCTACTGACGTTATCTTCGATTTTTCCCCATTTAAACAGACAAAATGGTAACGGTCTGATAAGTTCGATCTAAACCAGCTTAATGCCTGTCCCTGAACACCAGTGTAGTTTTGTAGTCGATCCAGGAGTATTTTATGATCGATAGTATCGAACGCAGCACTAAGATCGAGTAGAACTAGTATTGAGATACAGCCTTGGTCAGAAGCTAAAAGTAAATCATTTGTTATTTTAACTAGCGCAGTTTCTGTCTGAATCCCGACTGGAATTTTTCATAGATATCATTTTCTTGTAAGAAAGAGCACAATTGAGCGGACACAATTTTTTCTAGTATTTTAGACATAAATGGAAACTTTGAGATGGGTCTGTAATTTGCTAAGTTATTTGGATCTAATTGATGTTTCTTAATGAGAGGTTTTATTACTGCCAGCTTGAATATTTTTGGAACATGACCTAAAGATAAAGACGAGTTAATAATATTAAGAAGAGGCTCTTCGACTACAGGTAACACTTCTTTCAGTAGTTTAGTGGGTATTGGATCTAATAAACATGTTGTTGGTTTCGATGCAATGATAAGTTTATTTAGCTCTTCCTGTCCTATAGTTGTAAAGCGGTGTAGTTGTTCTAGAGGGGCGATAATTGAGGCTGAATCATAAGACATCATAGAGGAATGTACATTTACAATCTTGTTTCGGATGCTTTCTATTTTCTCATCGAAGTAATTCATAAAATCATTACTACTATATTGTAATGGAATATTTTGCTCTGGTAATGTTTGTTTATTTGTTAGTCTAGCCACGGTGTTAAATAAAAACCTTGGATTATTTTGGTTATTTTCTATTAGTTTGTGGAGATGCTCAGCCCTGGCTGCTTTTAGAGCCTTTTTATAACGTGACATACTGTCTTTCCACGCGATTCTAAAGACCTCTAAATTAGTTTGTTTCCATTTACGCTCTAAGTTACGAGTTTCTCTCTTGATTGCATGCGTAGCACTGTTGTACCATGGTGCTTTAGTTTTCTCTCTAACCTTTTTTAATCTAATTGGTGCAACAATATCTAGTGTACTAGAGAAAATGGTGCTCAAACTGCTAGTCATTTCCTCTAGTTCATCTGTTTGTTTGGGTTCACTGAGCAGCTGAGATAGATCAGGTAAGCTATTTGAGAATCTATCTATAGTGGTTGGAACGATTGTTCTGCCTGGTCGATAACGTGGCGCAACATGACAAATTTCAGCAGTACGTATTACGCAAGATACCATGTGATGATCAGTGAGATCGTCACTTTGCGGTACAATATCTATATCGGTTTGATTGGTTCCATATGATATAATTAAATCTAGTGTATGATTTAGACGATGAATGGGACCACTGACGTTTGCTTGACCCCAAAGTTTAATAAATCTGTAAACGCAGCCCCTAACGCATCATTTGTATTATCTACGTGTATGTTAAAGTCACATTTCTGCTTTTAAACCTTTTTTATTCCCTCATGGCTCTTCATGCCATCATAACTGTAGAATTATTTACAGTATTTTCTGATGTGTCAGGAATCATGATCACAAATTCGGAGTCTACAACAGTGAGCCTGAAACAGACGCTGGTTTTATTGAGTTGCACTTTAGTTCTGCTAGAGAAAGATAAACTCCAGAGTAATGAACATCGTTAATGTTTCCTGAGGAACACAGGGATCTGACTTGGACTAACTGCAGATTTACTGCAGAAACTGTGCTGAGGATTCACCGTTCTCCTCGTCAACTCATTCAAACAACCACAATTAATATCACATCAATAATCGTCTGACGGCCATCGACACTCACGAGCTTGTTGAAGAGTTCATATTTTAATAGTCTGGAAATCAGGACATTTATTGGCTGGTTGGTGTTTGGCATGATGGCTTCTTTTTCTTCAGCCTAGCTGTTGAAGATAAACACGTAGTTCTCTCCATTATATAAAGATATTGTTGTGATGGATACATGTGTATTATCGTGGTTTAATTAAAGTGAACTAAGGACTAAGTTGGATTTGAGGACAAACCTAATTATATTGTGTCATGCATTTTATCTTTTAATACAAGCATTTTTCAGGAGCTCTATATCTAAACTAAAGATATGTGTAATAACTAATGATCTGTCAGTCCCGCAGATGCTGGTATTAAGTCTCGGCTGTAAATATACAGCATGGTTCAGACGTTTACAGCCGAGTCCATTAAAGTGTCAAAAATTAATTGACCTCTTTTTATTTCATGTCACGATTGTATAGATATCATTTATTTTCATCTTTCTCTCTGCAGGAATGAGGCCATCCGCTCATCTCAGTGCTTATTGTGTTTGGTTTATTAATATAACGCATTAAACACCATTAAGGCCGCCTGTCCTGCTGAGTTATAATTACTTCAGATGAAGCAGCAGAGAGCCGAGTGTTCACCTTCAGATCTCTCGACACCGGTGTTCATTTATTCATTTTCCCTGTTCCCGCTGTAATCAATCATCGCTGAGTGACGGACGCTTGTCCACGGCCTCCCGTTGAGCCGAGAGACTCTGGGATGAATGAAATAACGGATCTCAAATGAGATCAAAGTAGCTCAGATCAATAGCTGATCCCTGTAAATGGTAAATGAAAAGCTGATGTTTCATAGCATCTGCTGTGCTGGTTATAAAACACACTCAAATCAAGTTGGAAATATTGCTTCTCTGACAAGATTTTTTCTTTACAATCCCCCTGTGTTTTCACCCTCATGTCTCTACGCCCGAATCGCAGCTTCTTCGCACACGGCCCTGTTTTCCCAGCGAGTTTATCAGTGTTTATATCCAGCAGGAGCTGCGCTGGCGATAAGAGATGCAGCACATGTAGGTCATCGCTGGAAAAGAGATAAAGTCCAACTCATTTCCCAGTTCCTTCGGTAAGAATACAACTATATAGAGGCCAAAACAACATTTAATTGGGCCTTTGCGTATAAAAGTACACCTGAAATACCTTCATCAAGCTGGGGATCAAATCATTCATCATGAGGAATCTTTCAGAACCAGAAATTCGCTCCACTATATCCAAAATATATCCATTATATATGAAAAGTTGGTGTGGTTCTCTCAGTGTGGTTCTTTACTGGCATCGATGGTTCCATGAATAATCTTTAACATCCACAGCATCTTTCCATCGCACAAAAGGTTCTTTATAATGGAAAAAGTTTTCTTTAGATTATTAAAACATTATTTAAACTGAGCAAAAAATGGTTCTTTTAAGAACTGATCACTAAAAAGTTCTTTGGACAACCAAAAATGGCATTGCTTCGAAAATTCCTTTTGAAACTATGTGTTAGATGCAGTTTAGTTCTCTGATGTTTATGTGTGTAGTTGAAGGTGTTTGATGGGTGGAGTTTAGTTCTCTGATGTTTATGTGTAGTTGAAGGTGTTTGATGGGTGGAGTTTAGTTCTCTGATGTTTATGTGTAGTTGAAGGTGTTTGATGGGTGGAGTTTAGATCTCTGATGTTTATGTGTGTAGTTGAAGGTGTTTGATGGTTGGAGTTTAGTTCTCTGATGTTTATGTGTGTAGTTGAATGTGTTTGATGGGTGGAGTTTAGTTCTCTGATGTTTATGTGTGTAGTTGAAGGTGTTTGATGGGTGGAGTTTAGTTCTCTGATGTTTATGTGTGTAGTTGAAGGTGTTTGATGGGTGGAGTTTAGTTCTCTGATGTTTATGTGTGTAGTTGAAGGTGTTTGATTGGTGGAGTTTAGTTCTCTGATGTTTATGTGTGTAGTTGAAGGTGTTTGATGGGTGGACTTTAGATCTCTGATGTTTATGTGTGTAGTTGAAGGTGTTTGATTGGTGGAGTTTAGATCTCTGATGTTTATGTGTGTAGTTGAAGGTGTTTGATGGGTGGAGCTTAGTTATCTGATGTTTATGTGTGTAGTTGAAGGTGTTTGATGGGTGGAGTTTAGTTCTCTGATGTTTATGTGTGTATTTGAAGGTGTGTGATGGGTGGAGTTTAGATCTCTGATGTTTATGTGTGTAGTTGAAGGTGTTTGATGGGTGGAGTTTAGTTATCTGATGTTTATGTGTGTAGTTGAAGGTGTGTGATGGGTGGAGTTTAGTTCTCTGATGTTTATGTGTGTAGTTGAAGGTGTTTGATGGGTGGAGTTTAGATCTCTGATGTTTATGTGTGTAGTTGAAGGTGTTTGATGGGTGGAGTTTAGTTTTCTGATGTTTATGTGTGTAGTTGAAGGTGTTTGATGGGTGGAGTTTAGTTCTCTGATGTTTATGTGTGTAGTTGAAGGTGTTTGATGGGTGGAGTTTAGATCTCTGATCTTTATGTGTGTAGTTGAAGGTGTTTGATGGGTGGAGTTTAGATCTCTGATGTTTATGTGTGTAGTTGAAGGTGTTTGATGGGTGGACTTTAGATCTCTGATGTTTATGTGTGTAGTTGAAGGTGTTTGATGGGTGGAGTTTAGATCTCTGATGTTTATGTGTGTAGTTGAAGGTGTTTGATGGGTGGAGTTTAGTTCTCTGATGTTTATGTGTGTAGTTGAAGGTGTTTGATGGATGGAGTTTAGATCTCTGATGTTTATGTGTGTAGTTGAATGTGTTTGATGGGTGGAGTTTAGTTCTCTGATGTTTATGTGTGTAGTTGAAGGTGTTTGATGGGTGGAGTTTAGATCTCTGATGTTTATGTGTGTAGTTGAAGGTGTTTGATGGGTGGAGTTTAGTTCTCTGATGTTTATGTGTGTAGTTGAAGGTGTTTGATGGGTGGAGTTTAGTTCTCTGATGTTTATGTGTGTAGTTGAAGGTGTTTGATGGGTGGAGTTTAGATCTCTGATGTTTATGTGTGTAGTTGAAGGTGTTTGATGGGTGGAGTTTAGTTCTCTGATGTTTATGTGTGTAGTTGAAGGTGTTTGATGGGTGGAGTTTAGATTTCTGATGTTTATGTGTGTAGTTGAAGGTGTTTGATGGGTGGAGTTTAGTTCTCTGATGTTTATGTGTGTAGTTGAAGGTGTTTGATGGATGGAGTTTAGATCTCGGATGTTTATGTGTGTAGTTGAAGGTGTTTGATGGATGGAGTTTAGTTCTCTGATGTTTATGTGTGTAGTTGAAGGTGTTTGATGTGTGGAGTTTAGATCTCTGATGTTTATGTGTGTAGTTGAAGGTGTTTGATGGGTGGAGTTTAGATCTCTGATGTTTATGTGTGTAGTTGAAGGTGTGTGGGTGGAGTTTAGATCTCTGATGTTTATGTGTGTAGTTGAAGGTGTTTGATGGGTGGAGTTTAGATCTCTGATGTTTATGTGTGTAGTTGAAGGTGTTTGATGGGTGGAGTTTAGTTCTCTGATGTTTATGTGTGTAGTTGAAGGTGTTTGATGGGTGGAGTTTAGATCTCTGATGTTTATGTGTGTAGTTGAAGGTGTTTGATGGGTGGAGTTTAGTTCTCTGATGTTTATGTGTGTAGTTGAAGGTGTTTGATGGGTGGAGTTTAGATCTCTGATGTTTATGTGTGTAGTTGAAGGTGTTTGATGGGTGGAGTTTAGTTAATTGATGTTTATGTGTGTAGTTGAAGGTGTTTGATGGGTGGAGTTTAGATCTCTGATGTTTATGTGTGTAGTTAAAGGTGTTTGATGGGTGGAGTTTAGATCTCTGATGTTTATGTGTGTAGTTGAAGGTGTTTGATGGGTGGAGTTTAGATCTCTGATGTTTATGTGTGTAGTTGAAGGTGTTTGATGGGTGGAGTTTAGTTTTCTGATGTTTATGTGTGTAGTTGAAGGTGTTTAATGGGTGGAGTTTAGTTTTCTGATGTTTATGTGTGTAGTTGAAGTTGTTTGATGGGTGGAGTTTAGTTCTCTGATGTTTATGTGTGTAGTTGAAGGTGTTTGATGGGTGGAGTTTAGTTCTCTGATGTTTATGTGTGTAGTTGAAGGTGTTTGATGGGTGGAGTTTAGTTCTCTGATGTTTATGTGTGTATTTGAAGGTGTGTGATGGGTGGAGTTTAGATCTCTGATGTTTATGTGTGTAGTTGAAGGTGTTTGATGGGTGGAGTTTAGATCTCTGATGTTTATGTGTGTAGTTGAAGGTGTGTGATGGGTGGAGTTTAGTTCTCTGATGTTTATGTGTGTAGTTGAAGGTGTTTGATGGGTGGAGTTTAGTTCTCTGATGTTTATGTGTGCAGTTGAAGGTGTTTGATGGATGGAGTTTAGATCTCTGATGTTTATGTGTGTAGTTGAAGGTGTTTGATGGGTGGAGTTTAGTTCTCTGATGTTTATGTGTGTAGTTGAAGGTGTTTGATGGGTGGAGTTTAGTTCTCTGATGTTTATGTGTGTAGTTGAATGTGTTTGATGGGTGGAGTTTAGTTCTCTGATGTTTATGTGTGTAGTTGAAGGTGTTTGATGGGTGGAGTTTAGTTCTCTGATGTTTATGTGTGCAGTTGAAGGTGTTTGATGGATGGAGTTTAGATCTCTGATGTTTATGTGTGTAGTTGAAGGTGTTTGATGGGTGGAGTTTAGTTCTCTGATGTTTATGTGTGTAGTTGAAGGTGTTTGATGGGTGGAGTTTAGTTCTCTGATGTTTATGTGTGTAGTTGAATGTGTTTGATGGGTGGAGTTTAGTTCTCTGATGTTTATGTGTGTAGTTAAAGGTGTTTGATGGGTGGAGTTTAGATCTCTGATGTTTATGTGTGTAGTTGAAGGTGTTTGATGGGTGGAGTTTAGTTCTCTGATGTTTATGTGTGTAGTTGAAGGTGTTTGATGGGTGGAGTTTAGTTCTCTGATGTTTATGTGTGTAGTTGAAGGTGTTTGATGGGTGGAGTTTAGATCTCTGATGTTTATGTGTGTAGTTGAAGGTGTTTGATGGGTGGAGTTTAGTTCTCTGATGTTTATGTGTGTAGTTGAAGGTGTTTGATGGGTGGAGTTTAGTTCTCTGATGTTTATGTGTGTAGTTGAAGGTGTTTGATGGGTGGAGTTTAGATCTCTGATGTTTATGTGTGTAGTTGAAGGTGTTTGATGGGTGGAGTTTAGATCTCTGATGTTTATGTGTGTAGTTGAAGGTGT
>NW_027509214.1:957500-960000 GCF_051911475.1 Siphateles boraxobius
TTAATAATTTTTTCAATCATGATAGAGCCAGTTTAATAAAGGCTTTTTAATTTTCTAAAGAAGAGTGCCTTGGATTCCCTTTTCTACAAGACATTGTAATCACGGTTTACTTTGCTTACATGATGGAATATCAAACATTTTGCAAGTTATTTTGACTTGTAACCAAATTCAAGGTTATTTTGTCTAGAAGTGTGTTACTCATTGCCGGACTATATCGGGTCTATAGTTAACCGAGACGGTGAAATGTGTGCCGTATGAGTGTGAGTGTGTGTGTGTTTCGTAACAGTGGATGTGTTGCTTTTCCTCTCAGACGTTCGGCCGGGTTTATCGAAGCCCTGCTCGGGGAACTCCAGCTGTGTGGAGACGGAAGGAGAGCGAGGACATGCGTGTGTGTGTTCTGCTGGAGACGGGTAACACTGACCACTGACGGTTTCCTTGAATGTTTAATATTCCTCACATAAAGCTGCTCTTGATATTTGGGAGCAGACCTGAGATTATCCAGTGCTGGCAATAATTAATGTTCGTAATGATCAATCTTATTCGACCTTTACAAAGAAATCTAGAGCAATCCATCAAGTGTGCAACCTTTGGCTAACAAATACAGTCGTCACAAAAAGTCTTAAACATGTCTGAACTTCACTGCATTAGATGCATAATATAAAGTTATGTTTATTTCTACTGTGCTTCATACAGTACAGATCGATTCAAAGCAGCCTCAGTAATAAACAGAATCAATGATGGAAACTTCATTAAATATGAAACTCATACTCTAATTAAGAGTATGACTCAATACTAGACAAGGTGTGTGACTCAAATTAAGCTGTAAAGCAGCTCTACAGAAGACAATACCCAGAAAGCAATCTTGCGTTTTAAAAAACAGGTCTAGGCTTAAACAAGGCTGAGTTTGGGCTGTCAGTGAAATTTAATAGACTAAACCAGATCTAAACCAGAGCCCGAGAATAGACTAGTCTTGAAATGAAGAAATGAAACCAAACACCTTGTAATCACTGTTGACTTTGCTTACATGATGGAATATCATACATTTTGCAAGTTATTTTGGCAAAAACGACATGTAACCAAATTCAAGGTTATTTTGTCTAGAAGTGTGTTACTCATAGCCGGACTATATCGGGTCTATAGTTAACCGAGACGGAGAAAGGACGGATATTGCTTGCTGGGTAGAGTCATTATTCAGATCATGTTTGTGTGTCAAGTTTTGTTCTCATCTCAGTGCACTCAAATCATGATGCGTGATGATGCGTGTGATGATGCGTAACGTGACAGAGGCGTGTGATGATGCGTGTGACAGAGGCGTGTGATGATGCGCGTGACAGAGGCGTGTGATGATGCGTGTGATGATGCGTGTGACAGACGTGTGATGATGCGTGTGACAGAGGCATGTGA
Organism: Siphateles boraxobius; assembly: GCF_051911475.1. Lineage (NCBI taxonomy): Eukaryota > Metazoa > Chordata > Actinopteri > Cypriniformes > Leuciscidae > Siphateles > Siphateles boraxobius. The sequence continues at coordinate 958,905 of NW_027509214.1, forward strand.
TGATGCGTGTGTTGATGCGTAACGTGACAGAGGCGTGTGATGATGCGTGATGTGACAGATGCGTGTGATGATGCGTGACATGACAGATGCGTGTGATGATGCGTGACGTGACAGATGCGTGTGATTATGCGTGACAGATGCGTGTGATGATGCGTGTGACAGACGTGTGATGATGCGTGTGACAGAGGTGTGTGATGATGCGTGACAGATGCGTGTGATGATGCGTGTGACATGCGTGTGATGATGCGTGAAATGCATGTGATGATGCGTGTAACAGACGTGTGATGATGCGTGTGACAGAGGCGTGTGATGATGCGTGTAATGATGCCTGTGTGTGACAGAGACGTGTGATGATGCATGTGACAGGCGTGTGATGATATAATGCTTGTGGTGATGCCTGTGTGTGACAGAGACGTGTGATGATGCGTGTGACAGGCGTGTGATGATATGATGCGTGTGATGATGCCTGTGATGATGCGTGATGTGACAGATGCGTGTGATGATGCGTGTGATGATGCGTGTGATGATGCGTGTGATGATGTGTGTGACAGAGGCCTGTGATGATACGTGTGATGATGCGTGTGACAGAGGCGTGTGATGATGCGTGTGACAGACGTGTGATGATGCGTGTGATGATGCGTGTGACAGAGGCGTGTGATGATGCGCGTGACAGAGGCGTGTGATGATGCGTGTGAGAGAGGCGTGTGATGATGCGTGTGACAGACGTGTGATGATGCGTGTGACAGATGCATGTGATGATGCGTGTGATTATGCGTAATGTGACAGAGGCGTGTGATGATGCGTGATGTGACAGATGCGTGTGATAATGCATGTGATGATGCGTGTAATGATGCCTGTGTGTGACAGAGACGTGTGATGATGCATGTGACAGACGTGTGATGATGCGTGTGACAGAGGCGTGTGATGATGCGTGACAGATGCGTGTGATGATGCGTGTGACATGCGTGTGATGATGCGTGACATGCATGTGATGATGCGTGTGACAGACGTGTGATGATGCGTGTGACAGAGGCGTGTGATGATGCGTGACAGATGCGTGTGATGATGCGTGTGACATGCGTGTGATGATGCGTGA
>NW_027509214.1:965000-1030000 GCF_051911475.1 Siphateles boraxobius
TTTTAGAAAATTGAAGAAATTATCCATTTTAAAAAATGAAGTTTAAACACAATGCAAAGCATCCCTCATAAACAGGTGGCCTGGTTGAATCATCGTACGCACGATTTGTTAAACCGAGGGAACAGTTTAAGAATTCGTGAGTACAGTTTATAAACTGAGGGGACGGATTGCACAACCGTCGCCACGGATTGATTTTTTCTCCCAAAGGAGACTTTCCGGGCTCCATACCACGGGAATATAAAACCCAGTTGAATATAAAAAACTGCAGTTCAAATGTTACTCCCGCTCCTCATCGGTATTCGGTAGCTGTCACAGTTGCTAGGCGACAAGAACAATCATCCTTCATTTTTTTAAATAAAAATGCTGTCGTCACCAGCGCGCAATGACTTATGGGGTAGGAGCGGGTAGGATCATGGGTAGGATAAGCCACGAAGGATCCATTATGTATCCTTCCTTTCACAGGGAAACGAAGGGTGCATTTTGAATCAGGGTAGCCTTCGTCGCGCCGCGATGACGCAACCGGCCTTTGAATACAGCCTTCGAAGGATACGAAATTGAATTGGGACTTCCTTCATCGCGCCGCTGTGACGCAATCGGCCTTCAAATACGGCCTTCGAAGGACGCAGCCTTTACATTGGGACACAGCTATAGTGACGTCTTTCAAACTTCAGGGGCCGGTTCTTCGTACGTTGCTTAAAACATCCGAGATCAAATGAGACATCCAAGATGATATCATCGTGCTAATCATGATCCGGCTAATTGGGTTCTTCGAACACACCTGTTGTTTATGATTAGTATCGCTGGATTGAGTTATCTGAGATAATTGCGCGTTCATGCGCTGGGTTAAAAGGGGATATGTATCGATAGTAGATACAATGATCAGCAACGCTGCTATTGGCTGTTCAGCATGGCCAAAGAACGCGCCCAGTTTTTCTCCCAAGGAGAACAAGAGATTTTAATGGAAGGTTATGCCGAATTTGAATCTTTAATTAAAACGACAGGGAACACCTCGAAGTCTGCAAAATCCAGGAGAGAGGGCTGGCAAAAAGTAGCAGACAAATTAAATGCGTAAGTGCTGTCCATGGTAGATGTTTCTATCACTTTCTACAGTATGTATTTTTGCATTTTAATAATTTCATATTTATTTTGTTCTTTTATGTCAGAGCCTCCGCGGGACCCACTAGAACATGGGGACAAGTAAAAGTGAAGTACAAGAATATTCTACAAAATGGTAGCCTTTAATTCTTATACTGTCTTTATTTTAAAAAGTCAATTTTTTCCTCTTTTTAAAAGCCACTGTTAAATAATGTGTTTGTCTGTTTATAACAGCCACCAAGAAAAAGGCTGAAAAAAAAAAAAAACAGGTGGTGGTCCTGCACCACCACAATATACCCCAGCAGAGGAGCTGGCCCTTGGGTTGAATGAAAACCGACCCATTGTGGAGGGCATCCCTGGGGGCAGCTCTTCCTCAGACCCAAAGCCAGTAATTTACAGTAATTTATACCGTTTGTGAAAGTGAAAACTTCTAAACTTTTAGTTAATATAAAATATATTGCCATGAGTTATTGATCACATTATATTTTTTACAGTGTAGTTAATTGTAATGACATTTTTTTTGATCCCCTCTTTTGTGCAGTTTTACATAATACACCAACACTTTTACCTGTTCCCAAGCAAGTGGTGGCTGAAGCATATGCAGTAAGTTGTGTACTTTTTCTAACTTGCATAAAGGGAAGAAAGTGCAACACTTTGTAATACCCATTTATTTCCATTGCACAGGACAGTGAAGAAACCCTCTCAGATGACTGTCCTTTGGAGGAAGAACCTGTAAGTGCATAAATAACTTTACACTAATTTGTATATACTTGTGTACCTATTCTTTCTGTCTGCAATATGAGTTGCAGGAGTCCACACCTACAGAAAGGCCTACAGAAGAGTCTGCACAAAGAACTGATACAGAGGTGGACAGTGTTGTACTTTTACTTTTTACTTTTGTTGCATGAGGCATGTTTTGACCCTTTTTCTTTCACAAATTGACACAGGGTGACATCCGTTCCCAAATAAACGGCATCTTCAACAAAAAATTGAGTATTTTGACCTGAAAAAACACAAATTAAGAGGAGAAATTGAACTTGACAACTTGAAAAAGAGAAAAATTGCACTAGAGATAGAGTTGCTTCAAAAGGACCTTCAGAGTAAGTGCTAATACATCATTTGACACATAGTAGTATTGCTGACTTTACATAACTATCTCTTATTGCAGGCAAAGGATGACTTGCTTTTCTTTATAAAGAATTGTTTAAATAAAACTCCAGGAACTAAGCATTTTTGTCTTGTCTTTTACTACACATTCAAAAATGGTGTTCCACAATTCTGTCCCGTGCAGCTCTGCCACTAGGTTGGTCCAAGTGCACTGGCTGGAGGTCATCATCAGGCTGCACCCCCACCACAGGGGTCCTCTCCTTTCTGATAGTGGCAATGTTATGCAATATGGCACATGCAACAATTATGTCACAGGCCCTGTCAGGTGCAACCCTCAGACCCTTCAGACACTGAAATCTTTCCTTTAGTTGCCCAAAGGTCATTTCAATGCGTGCCCTTGTCCTGGCTAGAGCTGCATTGTAACGGGTTTGTGGTCCAGGGTTTGGGTCAGGGAATGGCGTCATGAAGTACTGCCTGCAGGCATAGCCCCGGTCACCAAGCAGGACCCCGTCAAAATTCCCTGTATAATGGAAAAATGCAGTTTTGTTAGGCTCAGCATAAGTGTGTGTAATACTGTGAGCTTGACATTTATAAGTTCCCTTACCACGTTCAAATAATGTGCATAAATGTGACTCTCTGAAAATTCTTGAGTCATGCACTGATCCTGGCCATTTTGCTTCCACATTTGTTATATGGAACATAGAGTCACACACCATCTAAGAGATTTTAGTCAGTCAACTGCATACTTTTTGATTACATTCATTTTTTTATGTAATATATTACTAATCTGGAATATTATAAATTGTAATAGTAACTTGCCTGCACATTTACACTGTGAACCCCCTTTCGGTTCACAAAATCCCCTTCATTGGGCCCTGGTTGGGCCTTGATGGGGACGTGTGTGCAGTCTATGGCACCAATCACGTTAGGGAAGCCTGAAGGACACATACTGTTAGTCATACTTTTTGGCATGGTCATGATTGTATGTCATTAACAATTATAAATGTACCTGCAATAGCAAAAAAATTCTGCTTTACAACCTGGGGTCTTAAGTGGCTTGGAAATACCACAAAACCCCCTAAAAACTGCTTGAGTGCCAAGTAAACTTTGCGAATGGCACGACAGACAGCACTTTTCACTAAGTTCTCTGCATCTCCAATAGTGTAAAGGAACGTGCCACTCGCAAAGAATCTCAGGGCAATGCACACAGTCTGTGCAGTTGTCAAAGCCCGACTCCTCCGTGTTGAACATTTAATGTGTGGTTCCAGCAAATTAATGATGTAAATAACACCCTCACGAGAAAAACGATATCTCTCAAAAATTACACTGTCGCGCTGCGCTAAAGGATCCTGTCTATCCTGCAATACGCGATTAATTCGAAAAGCTCTGCGAATTATCCTCGCACCTTCCGCAACAGGTTGCTGTCGTAAAAATGGACAAGACATGGCTACGACAGACTTCCCGTATCACCTCCGCTTATAAAGCCGCAATCTAATCCTGTTTACATGAAATAAGCCTGCCCGCGAGCAGGTTCAAGCTGGCGCACCTGTTGCTATGACAGCAAGTCTAGGATGAGCTTCGAAGACCCAAACGATCCAAGATCATGCCAAATCGCCAACAATCAAATCCAGCTAACTGAGTTAGCGACGTACGAAGAACAGGCCCCAGCACTTCTCCTTCCTCGTCATGCATCACGTGACTCGTCAGTGATAATTGCGGTAATTTTGCGTGTGTCCAGGAGGCGGTGAGATACAAACACGAGCTCTCCTGTACTGAGCTATTGATGATCTATAAGCATGTAAGAATTGATAAATTAGGAAATTCCAGACAGTCTGTTTTGGGGGTGACCAGACACTGAGAGGACAAAAGGACCTCTCTGGAGATTACCATTTGAACTGGCCTTCATGCACCATTGAGACGAAAGTCTCACCTCCGAACCAACTTCATCTACATCTCCCCTCACCCCCACCTGAATGCACCCAAGAAAATGTAGTTTTAATGTGAATGATTATCACAGAGTATTTTCATGTTTAGTATTATTTAAAATGTCACAGTACGACTGGTACAAATGTCTCATTCCCAAAGAAGTAAACCCAAAAGGTAATAAAGTTCTTAGGAAGTTTAGAAATATCATTCACACCCTCCAATACTGGAGGGTGTGTCTTTGAGTTAACACCTTCGACCATTTGACTGAATGCTAATTTTCCACTGCTAGCAAATGGTGACTTACAGGTAAATTTCCACTGTGAATGATGTTTAGATTTGAAATGAGGTCTGGGTATATAATGAAACGCAGCGAGAGCTCAGGGCCTTTTCTATATCTGAGATCGGCCCGTGAGGCTGAGACTCTCAGCCTCACGCATTTCTTGTCGGGTAAACTTTTTCCTCTTTGTTCTAGAACATTTGATGGTTTGCATTGATTATCTTTCAATTGATTATGGAATTGTAATAATACATTTACCTGACATAATAAATTGTTATATTTGATTATTCTAACAGACTTTGACTTTATTTTCATTGGAGTTAAAAGGAATAGTCAAACATTAACGTATATTTAATGATGAACAGATATCATTGAAAAACCTTTTCATTTTATGGAGTCAGATGAAACGAGTTAATACATAAGATAAAATGTATTGCATTTAACCAAAAATACTTTGCCGCGAGAAAAGACAGTAACACGCAAAGACCTTCACCGCTAATTCGAATACCGCCATTGGATCGAGTTAGACGGCCTTACAAGCACATTTATGCCACATAAGGGAAAAACATGCCTTGGTAAGTCATAGTCAAGTCGAGAAATTACTTGATTAAAAGTTTTTAAAAAAAAGAGAAATTGCGAGGTTTTCTGTCATAATTTTGGCTTAGTCTTGTTTTCCAGCACAAATATCAAAACATTCTTAAATCAAGATACATTTTCTGGCCCCAGCACTTCTCCTTCCTCGTCATGCATCACGTGACTCGTCAGTGATAATTGCGGTAATTTTGCGTGTGTCCAGGAGGCAGTGAGATACAAACACGAGCTCTCCTGTACTGAGCTATTAATGATTTACAGTTGAACAGTTGAATTGATGGATTGCTTTCATTCAGCCTGATTCCATCAATCATATTGCTTGTATTGTGTTTTCTGTAGTTTTACAGCAGCATTCACACTGTCGGCCAGAGATGCATCGCATATGATCTGATCTGATGATCTATAAGCACATTTATGCCACATAGGGGAAAAACATGCCTTGGTAAGTCAAGCCTTGGAAAGTCTCCAAAGGCGACATTCCTCTCTGCTGTATGCCACTTGTTCCTCACAAACAGGTTTGGACCAGCAAGTTGGCTCCAGGATCTCCAAAAACAATTGACTTGAGTTTGTATCTCTCGCAACCTTTTATAGGGGTAGCTAGCAAAGTCGAATGTCTTGTAGTCCCCTGTCTATGTGGCTCGACCAAGCAGTAGTGTGTTTGGCGTGACATATTGTATGCAGTCCTCCCGGCTCTGAATTCTCGCATCAATGGGACGTTCGTTTGCAAGATTGGCTGCTAGTTGAAGTGCTGTTAAGAACTCACTGAAAGTGAGGTTTGACCCTTTTCCAAGACTCTGGAGAGCTCTCTTTGTAATACGCACTGCAGCTTCCGCAGCCCCATTCCGATGTGGTGAATCAGCTGGATGTACTTTCCAGACAAACTGTGTTCGATTTTTAACTGCGTACTCCTCCAAGGTTGCTTTATCTTGACTTTCCAGGAAATCATACAGATCCTTCAGTACAGGTTTTGCACCAATGAAATTGGTCCCTGGGTCTGACCAGACCTTTCGGGGATGGCCTCTGATGGCAGTAAACCTCTGGTATGCCAATAGGAAGCTCTCTGTAGATAGAGTGTTAGCCAGCTCTGCATGAATAGCTCTATTTACCATACAGCAGAAGACAGCTCCCCAAACTTTCATCGATACTCTTCTCCTGACATCGTCCTTTACTTGGTAAGGTCCAAACAGATCGATAGCGGTGAACTCAAATGGTGCAGCCGGTCTGGTTCTCTCTTCAGGTAGTTTACCCATTACTTGTTGACATGCTCTAGCTTTTGCTTTTTTGCAGGAGACGCATCGGTCAACGACTCTTTGAGCAACTCTTCTTTCTCTCAAAACCCATGCTTTCCTTCTCATCTTCAGCAAGGTGCCCGCCACTCCATCATGTCCCTCATCATGAGCTTCACGAGCCAACAAGGCTGCAATCCAGGCATCAAAAGGCAACAGGGGAACAGCTTTGAGGTCCTCATGAAAGACTTGAACTCTGCCACCACACACCAAAAGTCCAGTTGCCCTGTCTCTGTAGACAACCAGTCGATCCATTGTGGTTTTTGAGAAGCTCACACCTTCTTGAACTGCTAGGCAGAGATCGCTGAATTCATCTCTTCTTTCTTGGAGAGTGATAATACCAGCTGATGATAGCGCCTCCCACTTTAGTTTGTCCATTGTCCTAACTTGGCAGAACTTCTTTGCCGTTCTCCAGACCAATGCCACCGTCTTGATCAGCCGTGTTAGATTGCTGAATCTCTTCACATCAACTAGCATTTGAACTGCTGTTCCACCAGATGGTCTACTTGGCTCCATCCGGGTTGAACTCTGGTTTTCTTCCGGCTCTTGTTTCTTCAATTGAGCTCTGGTAAGTGCAGCAACAAACACTTTCTTTTGGATCTTGGTGATGTTTTCTCTGGCTGCAGCAGCAACATCTTTAGCGGATTTAATTGGCCACTCATTTACTGGTAGACTGAGGAACTTTGGACCTGACTGCCACTCAGAGTCTTCATCCAAATATTTAGGGCCAGCCCCTCTCGTGAGGATGTCTGCAATATTCATTTGCCCTGGAACCCACCACCAATCCTGGACGTTAGTGCTGCTTTGAATTTCTCCAATTCGATTCGCAAAGAAGGTTTGGTAGCCATAACTTTCACGCTGTATTGCTCCTAAGATGGTCTGGCTGTCAACAAGATGGTACCACTTCTCAATTTGTATCCTGCAATGCCTTTGGAAGTATTTTTTTAACCGGGCAGCGAAGACAGCTCCACACACCTCCGCTTTTACGGCATCGCCCTTATGGTCAACGGGGGTCAGTTTGGCCTTGGATTCAACGAACCTCACGGTAATGCCTTGACAACACTGCTCCATACGCATGTTCACTGCCATCAGAGAAGGTGACACCAAAGGGTTCAGCGGCGGCGCCTGGGGGTGTGAGGGGTCTGACAAATCTTACTTGTCCCAGCCCAGCATACTCTTCCAGAAGCTTGATTGCATCCTCCCGGAGCCCTTCCGACAAAGCTGCATCCCAGGTATTCTCGGTCACACCATAATTGACTTTTGCCTCTTGAAAGGCTCTTCGCACCAGAATTGCACCTTTTCGCTTTGCAGGAGCCACCAAGCCTAGTGGATCATACAGCCCTGAGACTTGACTTAGAAGTTCTCTTCTGGTGAGTGGATTTGGCACTTGTGATCTCACTTCCTCCTTTGACAAATCTTGGCCAAGTCGCATCTTTTTCTTCTTTTTTGAGAAGTTTACAGCAATCATGACATGGAGCTTATCATCCTGTACCGTGTAACCCAGGCCAAGGGCTTTATTGTCATCTTCTGTCAGCTGATTTGGTAAGATCATAGTCTGTGGCTCAGTCTCCTTATCTCTGGACTCTTTCCTCCCACTTTGATCGGAGTATACCCAGGGCTTCATGTGGAATCCGCCAGCTTTTAGTATCTGCTCAACATTAGACGTGATGACTTTCAGTTGTTCCATGCTGTTGTGGGAAGTCAGGATGTCGTCGACATAAGCATCTTCTTGCAGAGGACAAGATCTCCAACTGCACGAATCTTCTGGGGAACCAGCTGTCCTTCCTTATGGCTTATCAGGAGTTGGATTTCTTTGGGTCTTACTAGCTCATGCAGTGGAACGTCAGGGAATATTCTTTGCAGCTTCTTGTCTGTCACATGCCGATGGATCTCTGCAACACTTTCGAGTCCATAGCACACTAACTGGAGTGACTTAAGTGTAGGGACACTTAAGTTGGAGAGGAACTCCTCCTGAGACTCTGTGCACTTTCCACCTCCACCTCGGGAGTTTGTTCGTCTATGCATTCCACATTTCTGCACAAGTAAGTGGTTTGCAGTATACGCCTCCATCATGGATTTCCAGGCATCTCTTGCATGCTCTAAGCCTCCTCACCGCATTCTCTCTCTCTGAAGGTTTCAGGGTCCTAAATTTCTTACAGAAATACAGCTTCTTCTTGTGTTTCCTATCTCCACAGACAATACAACCTGCTGGGTCACTGCTCAATTTGGTGGCTCTTGTTCTGGCATGCCTTGGGTCAGACCTGGTCTCCTTCCTGCTGGGCTCATCTTCTCTTAACTGCTCCAGCTGCTCATATATTGCCTCCTGGGTTTTGAGGAATTCAAGGAGCTTGTCGAAACGAGTTTGTGGTGCAACAGCATTTTTCTCATCAACAAGATAAACCACCCATTCCTTCTTCAGTGACTCCGGGAGTTTGCTCTCAATGGATTTTGTCACCAAGGGATTCTTCATGGCACCGATGTCTCCAAGCTCACCTAGGTCGTACAGGGCTTTTTCAATCATTTGAATCAGCTCCACTATTTTCCTGGCTTGGTGACCTCTTACTGGCGGCATTGCTTGCAACTCTTCCACAATTTCCAAGGCAATAGCAGCTCTATTCCCAAAACGATTCTCCAGGACACGGAATATTTCTTCTGCTGTATTATAAGCTGTAAGTCGAAACTCTCTAGCCACTTTATCATCGAGACTGTCCAGCAGCTGAAACTTCTTCACCTCTTTTGATCCGGTTGGTTCGCCTTCTGAAGAGCTTCCCACTCCTTCTTCCAGCGATGAAATTCACGTTTACTTCCAGCAAACTTGGGAAGGGAAGCAGGCTTCAACTTGATGGCTGGCCTTGGAGAACTATGGGCTGTAACAGCTCTCTCAGAACCCTGATGGATTTTTGCCTGAATAAATTCAGCCTTTCTGGAAACCAGCTTTGGGAGACAAACCTCAAGTTCTCTCAGACGGCTCTTAAAGTCTTCTTGCTCAGCAGAAGGTGCCCAACGATTCCACTGGACATGCGCTTCTCTTGCAACTTTAACCAATCCTCCCAGATGGCTCAGCATGAAGTCATATGCTTCCAGGTTCGCACAAGGTTGAACAGAAAAGACCCGGTCACACTCCGCCTCTGCCACTTGAAAAACCAGGGACATTTGGGGGTCCCCAAACCTAACTCAGAGAGTCTTCAAAATTAGATCTTTACCCTCCTTCAATCTCTGGTCACATTCTTTTGCTGTCTTCTCTAGGTCAGCCTTTTGTTGCGAACTTAATGCTGGCACGTCCTCTGCATCCAGCTCAGCCTCAACCTCTGCGATCAAAGCCGCCTCCACATCCTCATTTGCTTCCATGACTTTCGTGGCTTGTAATGAAAGATTTTTGAAGCTTTCTCTGAGCTCTTCCTCACACATGTCCATATGTGTCCTAGAAACAGAATTGGAGAGCCGAGAAAAGAGTCTTTTTGCGCTGGTTCTTTCAGCTTTAAGCTGCTCCAATGACTTTGTCTCCGCCATATCCTCTGGTTGGAACAACAGAATAATAATGCACACTTTGGGATGATGCTATGGCATTTACCTTTCTTCTTCCAGGCCTCCAGATGAGTTTCAAGGTCCTCCAATCCTGGCTGCGGTTTTTTACTGTCAAGCGTTTTTGTGTGACTGTGCGTTTCCCCACACTTGAAAGAGATAGGTTCTCACTACTGTTCAAACAGACATCAAGCTCGAACACTCGAGCCAGCGCTGCTGTCTGCCGTACGATCAGCTCCCAGTGCACACAAACAAAAGCAACAGTGCGCTGCTTTATCTGGCCTGGGCACGCACAAATGATTGCAGATTAGCTTCACTTGGTACTAATGAGGGAATGCGAGGTGACGTGCGATTTGCCGAAACAAATATCTTGTTTTTCCCTTTGAATTACATTTATTTTTCCCAGTGGCAGATATTTTTTAAGCATAAACTCACTTAGTTTTTATGTTTTTTTTCTTCTTCTGAAAATAAGACTTAATATCTTCAGTAATTTTGCTTCTCCAGTAAATGTATCTTGATTTAAGAATTTATATATTTGTGCTGGAAAACGAGACAGAAACACTGAGGAACAACATCATTATTTGCAGTTTATGATCTTTCAGCATATCATAAACCCTGAGCACATGATTTACTGTTCTGTGTTGAGCTTTAAGAAATACACGTCCTCACGGTTCCAGATGTGTGTTGAGGATAACAGAAGACGAGGAGTGTAACCAGGAATAGTTCATTCTGACAGACATGAAATCTCTCTTGAGCATGCAGATGTTGAAGCTTAGCTCTATAATGGAGAAGTTCATCAGTTTCAACGTCATTTTGAAGCAGACTCCTGAAGCTCCAGCTTTTTTGTGCTAATTTTATGAAATTATTGTGGAAAACTGCTTAACAGGGCAAACAAAAAATAATAACAGGGTGGACAAGTGGTAAAAATAATGTATGTATGATTTCAGTCACAACTCTAGAGTTCAATTACTTTATTTGAACTGGATTTAGATGAGAAACAATATGTAAAACATTGCCAATCAACTTTAAATAAGCCTACACTACTTCAACTTTAAACATAAATGACTTAGACAATCACTATGTTCAGTCTCAGTGTCACTCGGTTAGCTCGTCTGATATAACAGAAGTTTATCTAATAAAGACTTGCATGGTCTTTCAAAACTGTCATTTTAAAAATATGATTTTTCTACTTGTTTCCTATTTCTGATGTTCTAAGGTCGACCACATCAAATTTGAAAGATAGAATTAGTAAAAATAGACAGTTAAAATAATCAATGATCTCACTCAAGTGATGACTGCTTTATGATATGATGTCGTTTCATTTTCTCCAACTTTCATTTAAAGGGAAAGTAGTCAGAAATAACAGGGTGGATGATGAATTGAGGGACAGGCTAAAAACCTGATTATAATTGTTAAAATGAATGTAAATTATCATTATTAAATTCAATTATTAAATGTGATAATTGAAAAAAGTATATACATTATAGAGTGAATTATTACTGATATACAATGTAAAAATAATTCATGTATAGTAAGTGTTGTATTTATCATGGCATGTGATTCACAGGTCTGGGGACAGAGATGCGGGTGTTGGTTCAAAATGCTGTAAAAATCAAAAATCAATTTACTCAACTTCAATATGCTCAGAGTTTAAATGGTGTTATTTATGACTAAGACAGGTTTAACATTGATATTGTTCAACATTTTAAGGCAGTAAGATCATGATCTTTATGGGGACACAAGCCGTCTCTCAATATAATATAATTCTGCTTTCTTGAGTTTCGTGACTCTTTATGGAGACGAGAGATCAGAGGGACGGCTGTAAACTCATTTCCCCCTTTGTTATATGTATATATATTTGATCTGAGACCTCATTGAGTTCGCTGGACTCACAGAACAGCAACATGATCCTGAATGAGTCTTCTGTTCCTCTGGAAATCCCGCATGTTCTGCTAAACACACACTGGATCATCATCAGGAATATCAGGGAAGGGTCAGTAAATGTTCAGCTAATGCATCATTCCGGTTCTGGATGCTGATTGGTCCATACAGTGCATTATATTCCACGATACAGTAACAGCTTTATTCATTACCAATTTTATCCCATAACCAACAGAACAGCGGTGCTTTATGTCAGGACTAGATCTTCTAGTAACAGAATGGCACAATTTCAGGAAAATTTCTAATATATTTTTATTTGTATATTTAACTCTTTGCCCGCCATAATAATAATTTAAAAAAACTCTGCCATCTTGATCATTTTTACAAAACTGTAATGGTGCCTGTTGGAGTCATGTGATGTGAAAGTCAGGTGACCAAGGATAGAAGGGGAGTGTGATTAATAATGTGGGGTTAAAGATAATGTGTGGTTACATCTGTAGAGTGTGTGTGTGTGTGTGTGTGTGTGTGTGTGTGTGTGTGTGTGTGTGTGTGTGTGTGTGTGTGTGTGTGTGTGTGTGTGTTAGCATGGAAGCAAGGGTTGGCGTGTGACAGAAGTTATTCCTGAACTTAGCTCCTCAGTGGCTTTGGCTGCTTTTTATTTGTGCCTCTACAAACAAGGTAATATTTTATGAGAAGAATTATTGCACGGATTATTGGATTTTCAAAACAACAGGAACAACGTCTTTGGATGTGTTTTCTGTCGTGGAACCGGTAGGACACTGGGGGTGCTTCTCATTTCTTATTTGTGCATCCTCGTTTCCTTTCCTCGCTTCCTTTCCTTGCGTCTCAGCTCCTCCCCCTGTAGGATGCGAGGGAAGAAAATGAGGACGGAGGAATTGAAGGAAAGCGTATTTATACATTGGAATACTTGATCACTCCAGCGTCACTTCACAGCGTCATCAGCAGCGCTCAAAGTATCTGCCCTTATGTTGTTGAAGTTTGGTTATTTAAAAAATTCATAATAAATAATAATAAAGCAAGATATCCTGTTGAAATATGTGAGATGTGTGGATTGTATAAACTGCAAAGGTAAAGTATAAATTAAAACGATTGCGATCGATGTGAAGGGGGAGGAGAACTGATGCGTTTAGTCGTTTAGTCGATAAAACACTTTTAGTCGATAAAACACTTCCGCATAGGTTACACCCGTGTATCCTCGCTCATGACTCCTCTGGAAGCCTCCTCACTCCTCGATCCTCAACTCCTCGCGGTGCCCAGTTGGTCACATGTCTTAGCGATCTCTATAGTTACAGAAGGTGTTATTGGTCAGTTGTATGATAAGGGATGTGTCTGCCGTGTTATCTATTTATGTGTATACGAAGCTTTATTTTTCTTCACTACATTGAGCATAATATCAGACTTTTTGCTACACTTTATTTCAGAAAAACAATCTGTTCCTCGTTATTTCAAAGTGACGAAATCGAGATCTTTTTTATGTGTACCTGCCACGCGAATCTGACAGATAAACAGCCCGTTTTTATTTCAGTGCTGTTGGTAATGTTGTGGTTATTTCAGCCAACAGTTATTAGCTAAATTCAGCTTAATAGCGTTAAGTATTTGTATTTATTTATCATTGAACTGAACTTTGCGCAAGCATTTTAGACACAAAGTCCATGTGCACGGCTAGAATAGGCGATGTTTTACTTTTGTTTTCGTTTCAAATCTCACAGCCCCCCCTGTCAAATATTTTGATTCAAACCCTAAATGGCCCATTTTACCTGATATCACCTTAAATGAATTATTAAATCGAGATCTCCATGACCGAATAATATTTTGTTACCGATTATTTTAAATAAACTGGTTTAAAAAAAACATTCATTTGTGAATTCGACTGATCTAAAAGATTAAACTTGGAGTTACTCAGTGATTCAATAATGCAGACATAGCGAGTTAAATTAACAAAAAACAACGGAATTTGGTCAGTCACACAGACTGGTCAATATTCAGTCCCACAGACTGGTCAATATTCAGTCCCACAGACTGGTCAATATTCAGTCCCACAGACTGGTCAATATTCAGTCCCACAGACTGGTCTATGTTCAGTCCCACAGACTGGTCTATATTCAGTCCCACAGACTGGTCTATGTTCAGTCCGACAGACTGGTCTATATTCATTCCCACAGACTGGTCTATGTTCAGTCTGACAGACTGGTCTATATTCATTCCCACAGACTGGTCTATGTTCAGTCCCACAGACTGGTCTATGTTCAGTCCCACAGACTGGTCTATGTTCAGTCCCACAGACTGGTCTATGTTCAGTCCCACAGACTGGTCTATATTCAGTCCCACAGACTGGTCTATGTTCAGTCCCACAGACTGGTCTATGTTCAGTCCCACAGACTGGTCTATGTTCAGTCCCACAGACTGGTCTATGTTCAGTCCCACAGACTGGTCTATGTTCAGTCCCACAGACTGGTCTATGTTCAGTCCCACAGACTGGTCTATGTTCAGTCCCACAGACTGGTCTATGTTCAGTCCCACAGACTGGTCTATGTTCAGTCCCACAGACTGGTCTATGTTCAGTCCCACAGACTGGTCTATGTTCAGTCCCACAGACTGGTCTATGTTCAGTCCCACAGACTGGTCTATGTTCAGTCCCACAGACTGGTCTATGTTCAGTCCCACAGACTGGTCTATGTTCAGTCCCACAGACTGGTCTATGTTCATTCCCACAGACTGGTCTATGTTCAGTCCCACAGACTGGTCTATGTTCAGTCCGACAGACTGGTCTATGTTCAGTCCCACAGAGTGGTCTATGTTCAGTCCCACAGACTGGTCTATGTTCAGTCCCACAGACTGGTCTATGTTCAGTCCCACAGACTGGTCTATGTTCAGTCCCACAGACTGGTCTATGTTCAGTCCCACAGACTGGTCTATGTGCAGTCCCACAGACTGGCAGAGCCGGATTATCCATAAGGGCACTTGGGCCAGTGCCCAGGGGCACCAACCATTCACAACCACTAGGGGGGCACCACATGCCACAAGCTTTAAACAAATTTTTCGTAAATTGTTGTATTATTAACTTGAAATTCTTGAAAGGCCACACATGTCTCGTTTATGAACACTAATTTAACAATAATAATAATAATAAATTATAAATAAATAAAGATTACATGACCACTATCACTCCCCCCTCCCCAATCTGTCAGAGTTGAGTTGGTCCACAACAAGTACGCGCAAGTGTCATTTTTTTGACAGCTACAGAAAATGAATCTAAATCCAAAATGGACAGACGTCAATTGAGTGGTTTTGCAAAAAGAAAGTTAAAGAAAGACAAGGATGCAAGAGGTTTAGTTACAATTCAAAATGTTCCAGGGATCGAAAGTTTTGTTTGTGAGAACATCAATATTTTTTTGTGAGAACATCACAGGAATTGCGATCACTAGCAGCGCTGAGTCTGACGAAGCCGGAGCTAACTGTGGAGACGGTTACAAAGAAATGGACTTTTGGGATGTAGTTGACACCTTTGCTTGCGCAAAATCAAGGCAGTTCAAGCAGTTCTGCTAAACTTCATACATGAAAACGTTTTACCAGATTTAGTGCTACACTTATTGTCTCTTTTTGTTTCCCACTAAATAATGTTTTTTTCACAAAATGTTCAGATTTTAAAAAATTATTATGGACTTGTGATTTTTCTAAATTTTACTGCTGAGTTACCCTCTAATCTAGTTTATAATAGAAGTTGTCATAGATTATGATTATATATTTTTTTTATTTGTTGTTTTTCTTTATAATGAAGTTGTCTGTAGTATGTAGATTGTGTTTAAAACACAAAAGAGTGATTATCAGTTCAACACACAGAGTTATAGAAATTCGACTTTTTTTTTTAAACTGCGCTGGTAAAATTATTAGCTATAACGCTACGGAGGCCATAATATGTCTGACTCATGGCTGAAGTTAAGTTTCTCGAGCTCTTTGGGGGGGGGGTCCTTTTGAGGTATAGTGCCCAGGGGCACCACACTGTCTTAATACGGCCCTGCAGACTGGTCTATGTTCAGTCCCACAGACTGGTCTATGTTCAGTCCCACAGACTGGTCTATGTTCAGTCCCACAGACTGGTCTATGTTCAGTCCCACAGACTGGTCTATGTTCAGTCCCACAGACTGGTCTATGTTCAGTCCCACAGACTGGTCTATGTTCAGTCCCACAGACTGGTCTATGTTCAGTTCCACAGACTGGTCTATGTTCAGTCCCACAGACTGGTCTATGTTCAGTCCCACAGACTGGTCTATATTCAGTCCCACAGACTGGTCTATATTCAGTCCCACAGACTGGTCTACGCTCACCTAAAGGATTATTAGGAACACCTGTTCAATTTCTCATTAATGCAATTATCTAATCAACCAATCACATGGCAGTTGCTTCAATGCATTTAGGGGTGTGGTCCTGGTCAAGACAATCTCCTGAACTCCAAACTGAATGTCAGAATGGGAAAGAAAGGTCATTTAAGCAATTTTGAGCGTGGCATGGTTGTTGGTGCCAGACGGGCCGGTCTGAGTATTTCACAATCTGCTCAGTTACTGGGATTTTCACGCACAACAATTTTTAGGGTTTACAAATAATGGTGTGAAAAGGGAAAAACATCCAGTATGCGGCAGTCCTGTGGGCGAAAATGCCTTGTTGATGCTAGAGGTCAGAGGAGAATGGGCCGACTGATTCAAGCTGATAGAAGAGCAACTTTGACTGAAATAACCACTCGTTACAACCGAGGTATGCAGCAAAGCATTTGTGAAGCCACAACACGCACAACCTTGAGGCGGATGGGCTACAACAGCAGAAGACCCACCGGATACCACTCATCTCCACTACAAATAGGAAAAAGAGGCTACAATTTGCTAGAGCTCACCAAAATTGGACAGTTGAAGACTGGAAAAATGTTGCCTGGTCTGATGAGTCTCGATTTCTGTTGAGACATTCGGATGGTAGAGTCAGAATTTGGCGTAAACAGAATGAGAACATGGATCCATCATGCCTTGTTACCACTGTGCAGGCTGGTGGTGGTGGTGTAATGGTGTGGGGGCTGTTTTCTTGGCACACTTTAGGCCCCTTAGTGCCAATTGGGCATCGTTTAAATGCCACGGCCTACCTGAGCATTGTTTCTGACCATGTCCATCCCTTTATGGCCACCATGTACCCATCCTCTGATGGCTACTTCCAGCAGGATAATGCACCATGTCTCAAAGCTTGAATCATTTCAAATTGGTTTCTTGAACATGACATTGAGTTCACTGTACTAAAATGGCCCCCACAGTCACCAGATCTCAACCCAATAGAGCATCTTTGGGATGTGGTGGAACGGGAGCTTCGTGCCCTGGATGTGCATCCCACAAATCTCCATCGACTGCAAGATGCTATCCTATCAATATGGGCCAACATTTCTAAAGAATGCTTTCAGCACCTTGTTGAATCAATGCCACGTAGAATTAAGGCAGTTCTGAAGGCGAAAGGGGGTCAAACACAGTATTAGTATGGTGTTCCTAATAATCCTTTAGGTGAGTGTATATTCAGTCCCACAGACTGGTCTATGTTCAGTCACACAGACTGGTCTATGTTCAGTCCCACAGACCGGTCTATGTTCAGTCCCACAGACTGGTCTATGTTCAGTCCCACAGACTGGTCTATATTCAGTCCCACAGACTGGTCTATATTCAGTCCCACAGACTGGTCTATGTTCTGTTACGGCCAGCGCGTTTCGGCCGTACATAAATTAAACAAGTACACCAAAATGATTTGCAAGATTTTATTTGTCCTCAAAAACCACACTTAACTGAATATAACAAAGTCTAGGGTTTCAAATCAAAAGGGGAAAAATCATAATCCATTTGGGGAGTAAAAGAAGGCTAGTATGGACTGTAAATCAAAGGTTCGAATGACTTCGCCAGAGGCTGTCAATCCTCTGGACGAAGGTGAAGAGGAGATGTTCAATCCAAGGTTTTATCCTCTTCATAATTAAGGATAATGAGGAAGCAGGGGTGTGCGATCTCCCACGCTCTCTCTGAGCAAAACGGCCACCAGCAGGCGAGCAAGCGGAACGCAGGGTCGTAACAGTTCAGTCTCACAGACTGGTCTATGTTCAGTCCCACAGACTGGTCTATGTTCAGTCTCACAGACTGGTCTATATTCAGTCCCACAGACTGGTCTATGGTCAGTCCCACAGACTGGTCTATGTTCAGTCCCACAGACTGGTCTATGTTCAGTCTCACAGACTGGTCTATGTTCAGTCCCACAGACTGGTCTATGGTCAGTCCCACAGACTGGTCTATATTCAGTCCCACAGACTGGTCTATGTTCAGTACCACAGACTGGTCTATGTTCAGTCCCACATACTGGTTTATGTTCAGTCCCACAGACTGGTCTATGTTCAGTCCCCCAGACTGGTCTATGTTCAGTCCCACAGACTGGTCTATGTTCAGTCCCACAGACTGGTCTATGTTCAGTCCCACAGACTGGTCTATGGTCAGTCCCACAGACTGGTCTATGGTCAGTCCCACAGACTGGTCTATGTTCAGTCCCACAGACTGGTCTATGTTCAGTCCCACAGACTGGTCTATGTTCAGTCCCACAGACTGGTCTGTGTTCAGTCCCACAGACTGGTCTGTGTTCAGTCCCACAGACTGGTCTGTGTTTAGTCCCACAGACTGGTCTATGTTTAGTCCCACAGACTGGTCTATGGTCAGTCCCACAGACTGGTCTATGTTCAGTCCCACAGACTGGTCTATGTTCAGTCCCACAGACTGGTCTATGGTCTGTCCCACAGACTGGTCTATGTTTAGTCCCACAGACTGGTCTATGTTTAGTCCCACAGACTGGTCTATGGTCAGTCCCACAGACTGGTCTATGTTCAGTCCCACAGACTGGTCTATGTTCATCCCCACAGACTGGTCTATGTTCAGTCCCACAGACTGGTCTATGTTCAGTCCCACAGACTGGTCTATGTTCAGTCCCACAGACTGGTCTATGTTCAGTCCCACAGACTGGTCTATGTTCAGTCCCACAGACTGGTCTATGTTCAGTCCCACAGACTGGTCTATGTTCAGTCCCACAGACTGGTCTATGGTCAGTCCCACAGACTGGTCTATGGTCAGTCCCACAGACTGCTCTATGTTCAGTCCCACAGACTGGTCTATGTTCAGTCCCACAGACTGGTCTATGTTCAGTCCCACACACTGGTCTATGTTCAGTCCCACAGACTGGTCTATGGTTTGTCCCACAGACTGGTCAATATTCAGTCCCACAGACTGGTCTATGTTCAGTCCCACAGACTGGTCTATGGTCAGTCCCACAGACTGGTCTATATTCAGTCCCACAGACTGGTCTATGTTCAGTCCCACAGACTGGTCTATATTCAGTCCCACAGACTGGTCTATGTTCAGTCCCACAGACTGGTCTATGTTCAGTCCCACAGACTGGTCTATATTCAGTCCCACAGACTGGTCTATGTTCAGTCCGACAGACTGTTCTATATTCCGTCCCACAGACTGGTCTATGGTCTGTCCCACAGACTGGTCTATGGTCTGTCCCACAGACTGGTCTATGTTCAGTCCCACAGACTGGTCTATGTTCAGTCCCACAGACTGGTCTATGTTCAGTCCGACAGACTGGTCAATGGTCAGTCCCACAGACTGGTCTATATTCAGTCCCACAGACTGGTCTATGTTCAGTCCCACAGACTGGTCTATATTCAGTCCCACAGACTGGTCTATGTTCATTTCCACAGACTGGTCAATATTCAGTCCGACAGACTGGTCTATATTCCGTCCCACAGACTGGTCTATGTTCAGTCCCACAGACTGGTCTATGTTCAGTCCCACAGACTGGTCTATATTCATTCCCATAGACTGGTCTATGTTCAGTCCCACAGACTGGTCAATATTCAGTCCGACAGACTGGTCTATATTCCGTCCCACAGACTGGTCTATGTTCAGTCCAACAGACTGGTCTATGTTCAGTCCCACAGACTGGTCAATATTCAGTCCCACAGACTGGTCTATGTTCAGTCCCACAGACTGTGGTCTATGTTCAGTCCCACAGACTGGTCTATGTTCAGTCGCACAGACTGGTCTATATTCAGTCCCACAGACTGGTCTATGTTCATTTCCACAGACTGGTCAATATTCAGTCCGACAGACTGGTCTATATTCCGTCCCACAGACTGGTCTATGTTCAGTCCCACAGACTGGTCTATGTTCAGTCTCACAGACTGGTCTATGTTCATTCCCACTGTATCCATGACAACAGATCGCAGTGGCAACGAGCGCTCAGCTTGATTTAAAAAAAACACACACACATTTTAGTGCTAGATCTCTTATTTAATAGTGAAATAAATGAATGCTCTGCTAGTTAATTGGAGATGTTTTATTTATTTGTATTACTATTAGTACATCCGTGCCTCAATGTTTCAAAAAGTCGGGGGACAATATCGATCCTGACATGTGGTGGGAGACCACTTCACTGGATCTAAACTAATCAATCTAACCATAGATGTGACCAGTAATGGTGGCTTTCTTAATCTATTTAAAATAATTTTGCAAGGGTACCAAAAAATACCCCCCTAGGCCGGTGGTCTACGAAATTTCCCGGTAGATTTTTTGGTCCCACTCGGCCCCTGGACATAGACCAGTCTGTGGGACATAGACCAGTCTGTGAGAAGCGTAAATGAGGCCCGTAAATGAGGTTCTGTTCTGATCTGTGGCCCATGGGTTGCTGGTGTGTTCAGGCGCATTGTTGGCACGTTGCTATTTTTAAGGCTGATTTATACTTCTGCGTCGGACCTACGCCGGAGCCTCTACGCTATACACTACTCGTTGGTTTTCATTTATACTTCTGTGTCGTTGTCCGCGTTGACGCACGCAGAGGGAGCATGTGAAACCCGAGGGAGGGGTTCTAGCAGACCAATCACAGCGCTTGCGTCCGCATAGAATTGACGCGTTGTTACATTTTTGGAGAGGTGCACGTCAGGGTACGTAGCTACGGTGTGAGTTCGACGCAAAAGTATAAAGGCCTCATTATGCTTCTGCGTCAACTCCACGGCGTAGCTACGCCGTCACTCCTACGGCGTCCTGGCCGTTTTATGGTTCTGCGTCAGGTTGAGTTGCATCGCGGTGCATCTGACCAATCACAGCCCTTGTGGTCTGCGTCGCCTCGACGCGTAGTTACAATTTTGTGGAGGTGCATGTCGAGCTACGGTGGAGGGGTTCGCGGCGACGCAGAGGGGTCTGCAGGGGTACGCCGTCGATTCGACGCAGAAGCATAAAACAGGCTTAAATTGGGCTTAAAGTGAAGGTTTTTTGATTACTCACTAAGGTCTGGTGCGAGTGATTTCAATGTTAAAATTTAAAGTCGTGTTTACGCACGTCTAGGTCCTGCGGCGCGAATGAGGCGTTTAGTGCGGCGCGGTAGACGCGAATTCGCCTAATTAATTTTGCCATTCATACGTGTTTTGAAACAAATCGCACCCTGTCTACGAACACTATTTTCTGTCATGTATTTAGTATATATGATATATCGACCACAGTGATATCGGCCGAGAAATGGTCATTTCTGATGTTATCGATCCGATAAGAAAATTAGGCCGATAGATAATGGATTATTTACTTCAGTTGAGAGATGCCCGCTGTTCAACATGATGGTTTTGAATGATTGGAACAACTTCGAAAAGGAATATATTTCAGTGTAGCACAAATCTGTCATATAGGCTTCATAACATTATAACAAAAGCATGTTGTGAATTCGTGTTCGCCAGTGTAGCGTCTGGACGAAGCCTTCGTTATTGTAAGTTTACACAAATAAAAGTAGTTGCGACTGATGCATTATTATTTTCTGTATGGTCAGAAATTATGGATAATTAAGTTGTTTCCACTGTTTATAGGAAGTAATCGCGCGTTATGATGCACACTACGCACAAACACGTGCATATGCACCTAATATAGCGAACAACTTGACCCTTCGCTAAGCCCCGCCCTCCTTAGTTACTGTTGCTACACCACGATTGGCCAGTGGCGGTTTTCGGGCGTGGCTTAGCGAAGGGTCATGCATTTTCTACATACCTGCGACTCTGCACCAGTTTGAAAAAGGCGGCTGAGGCGAGACGGTAGTGTAACGAGAGTGAGCGGCCACAATAAGGAGGATGCAGAGAAGTTACTGCGTTTTTATATTAACATTCCTGACTGTTTGAATGATTAACAATGGCTAATGTTAAATCTGGTTAATGATTTCAATGCATTTAAAACGACAAACAAGCCAAAAGAATTTGGTGTGCAGTTTTTTTTTGTGCATTCTCGCGGTTTTTGAAGAGGTTTTGGGCTGGAAAAACCTTGCTGGCATCTGGCAACCCTGCCGGTCGACAGCTGACATTACCTCACGATTGACACACCTCTCTGGCTACCAACCAAAGGTAAGTTACTGTTATATATACGAATTATATTGCTACGTCACTTGGACTGTAAGATAGAATAGTTTGCTGTGGTCTAGTTCCCAATTTTTTTAAATAATAATAATAAAAACCCAGATGGTCAGGTAGGCAACGCATGCTCCAATTCCTGTCAGCAAATAGTACGATGCCTACCTGACCATAATAGATGCAGCTGTTAACATAATGCTGACCTAAAGCTGGGTGGTAGTTTGTATGGTATTATACCTTTGGGATGAATATAGTATCAACATGATTAACACGTGCACGCACAATTAGCCATGAACTTGATAAATGTTGCAGATATGTTTTATTATTATCCACAACCAAATGCCTTTCATCTTGCGTGAGCAAATTCAAAATTGAATGAATGTGTATCATTTTGAACAAAAAAAAGAAGAATTTTTTGTTAATACAAATGTTTTCTTTTGTGTTAGTGTATCATAATTTGGGCATGCAACAAAGGAGATGTGCATGTGTGGATCAGGTGACACGTGCATTCATTGAGTCAATCTAACAAATCATTCAACAATTCACTCTACAATTTCACAAATGTGCGTCACTACATTTAAACTATTACAATACAACTTGTGTGTGAGAAATTCAGAATCACATGAATGTGCAGCATTTTGAATTTGTACAAATAGAGACATAGGCTAAGCCGCCAAAATGAAAGTCTCAAAGTCCGACTCAGAAACGCGTCAATGACTGCAATGCGTCACCTCATCCACAAATGCACATCTTGTTGCATGCACAAATTCTGACCTACATTAGTACAAAACCGAGGCTTTGTATTCACGACTATGTCTCCATTTGTACAAAATGCTGCACATTCATGTGATTCTGGATTTCACACACACACAAATTGTATTGTTATAGTTTAAACATAGTGACGCACATTTGTGATTTTGTCAAATAGATGGGTAGTTGTGTACACATTAAAAATTAGCACCAGGCCTATTCATTTGTAGTTGTTTGTGTGTGGGTTGTGGAATGCTTAAAAACTGCGAAAAGAAAGTCTCAAAATCCAAACTAATGAAATGAGATTGACGTCAATGAATGGTCACTTGCGTGAGCAAAATTCAGAATTGAATGAATGTGTAGCAATTTGTACAAATAGAGACATTTTTGTGAATACAAATGTTTTCTTTTGTATTAGTGTATCATAATTTGCGCATGCAACAAGGAAGATGTGCATGTGTGGATCTACCTATTCCAGCTAGTGATGTGAGCCGACCAGGAGAGATGTCTGTCAGGTGGGCAGTTGAAACTTTGAGAATTCAATACTCAAATTATTTAAAAAAAATCATTTTAGTAAACTAGTGTAGCAATGTAGCAACATGTTCTCTTCTCATGTTGTAAATATCAAAGTATTAGTTCACCACAAAAAGAAAATATCCTAATACTTTAGATGCCATTAATGCCATCCAAGATGTTCATGTCTTTCTTTCTTCAGTGGAAAAGAAATTAAGTTTTTTGAGGAAAACAGTACAGGATTTTCACAACATAATGGACTTCAACGGCAACCAAAATGTTGAAGTCCGAATCAATGCAGTTTCAAAAGGGGTCTGACTCTGCACGATCCCAGTTGAGGAATAGGCTCTTATTTAGCGAAACAAAAAAAATAAACATTTATATACTTTTTAACCACATTTGTTCGTCTTGTGCTGGTCTGCAATGTGCCAGGCATTACGTCATCACGTTTGAAACGTCACAAAATATTTTAATTTAAATAATAATAATAAATTAAAACAAAGATGTCGGACGATTTTGAAGTTGGAGGAGAAGATGAGATGGAATTTTTCGCCCTTCCCTGCCCTTTTTGAACCGGATTACACAGACAAATACCTTAGATGACGTGATGCGTGACATCTCCAATGTGATGACGTAATGCCCGGCTCATCGCAAACCAGCACAAGATGAACAATTGTGGTTAAAAAGTATATAAATGTTTTTTTTTTTTAGAAAATGACCGATTGTTTCACTAGATAAGACTGATCCTCAGCTGGGATCATGCAGATTAATTTGAAGCACTTCAAAGCCCTTTGAAACTGCATTGATTTGGACTTCAACATGTTGGTTTCGATTGAAGTTCATTGTGTGGAGAAAAATCCTGACTTGTTTTCCTCAAAACTTAATTTCTTTTACACTGAAGAAAGACAGACATGACCATCTTGGATGGCTTTGTAAAATTATCAGGAAATTTTCATTTTGAGGTGAACTACCATAAACAATTATAGATCACTGTTTCAAGTCACTGAATGCTGAGGTTTCTATTGGATTATTGTGTTAACTTCGTGCTAAGATTCCTGGTGCTGTAGGCTATGGGGTGAGTTGGGGTGTGCATTAAGGCCCTTTGGCTTGCAGCCTAGGATTGATAATATAATAGTGATTGAAAATGGAGCAGGACTTACCAAACATAGATCGGCAGAGTGCCAACTCTTTAAAGGGGCGTTTTTGTTTTGTATGCTCCTTGTTCTTTTTTCCAGCCCAGTTCAGTCCTGAAGCCAGTTCATTCGACAACAAGTGTGCCATCATACGGCGGACCCTCACCTCTAGGGTAGTCCCTCCTATAGTGGCGAGACGAGCAGTCTGGCAAAGTATAACAAATTTGCAGCGTTAACATATGCAGACTGGATTCACATTTGATCATGCCAACATATTCCTAGATCCAACGACGTTACTTTCAGGAGAGCGCCGCCATATTCCTCACCTATCTCGTATATTTTAGCAATAAACTCAATGTATTTGTCCCTTAATGTCGGTCCCTCCCCTGCCACAGCGTACTCTCCTGTCATCTACAGACTGTAGCTAGATGGGTAAAGCACGCAAAAATACGGCATCAGGAGACAAAAAGTATTTCTTTGATCACGGCAAATATGTATTGCTATTACAGTCAACAGCACATAATATCCCAGATGTAGGCTAATGCACAATCTGCTTGAGTGACTTTCCCTTTCCTCTAGTCATGTAGCACAGCCATAGGAAATTAATGGTGTGGGCGGCGACAGTGCAAAGCTACAGTAACTCCAGATTAAAAACAGCTCAGGGTCTTGGATTTCTTGATTCTGCTTTTGTGAAATACACCTCTGTACAGTGCTTCATGATCGAACATCATTTTCAGCCAATTTGGTCTGTGCAGAATTTTTAATTTTTTTCTGTCTGAATGTAACTTGGATTGATAAAGGTGTACTGAAACAACAGCAGTTTTTAGGAGATATTGAAATGTGAAACGTGGAATGACTGAGACTAAGGTTCAATACAAATTAACCCATGAGTCTACTGTCATAACTGTCAGGCAGTTTAAGGAAGTTGTGCATATCAGTGAAGTTTTCTGACAGAAAAATGATGTAACTATTAAACAACTACCATTGCCTGGCGGTTTGTGCCATTTAGCAGTGTCTCTTCTGCACGGTCCAGGGCCTCCATGGTGTGGAGGGGCAGCTCCAAGGGCTCCGCCAGTGGCTGTCCCACAGACTCCGACTGTCCACACCTGCAGGACTGGCGGAATTGCCTGAACTCCTCCCGCAGGTCCTTCACCTCCTTGGACAACTCCGTCACTGCAGTAAGAAGCTTTTGCATAGCCACATCTATTGACAAAGAAAATTGTACAAACAAATTTCAGAAGATGTTGAACAAAGAAATGTATCATAAAAAATTACTTAGAGTAGTCAGTGTAATGTTTTTTTTAAATATTATTTTATCATTGTCATACACTAATGTTCAAAGGTTTGGGATCACCACCATTTTTTTCATATGGGACAACTCTTGGACTGCTGTAAAACCATTTTTTCATGAGGCTGGTTATAATGAATCCAAATGGAAAAATGAATGGTGGTAACAAACTTTTTAACAGTTGTTTATTTTAGCAATGTCTCCTTCCATTGGTTTAAGCAAACAGTTGATAAGTGGTAAATCCTTCAATGATTCAAATCATTGAGGAAAGATAAGGCTGGACCTCTAGGATTTAACTTTACTTACCTTTTAATGCCTGGCTGGCAGTTTCTGAAGAATCTGTAACAACTATGAAAAGAGAAATTAAACCATTTGACTGGATATACTGCATTTGGTTCGAATTTTGAATGTTTGAATTGACTGAATTTAATTACTTCTTTTTAAAAGCATACCTTCAGGAGATGGCCTCTGGAGTAAATTCATTGGAGAGAATGCCAATTCATCTCCAGGGAACGATGCCAGGACATTGGGGTGAGACAACATGGGGGAATTGGGGCGTTGGAGGGTCTGATAGATTCGTGGAGGTGGTGATGGTTGGCTGTCCTGACTGGCTAGTTGGGTCGCTGCTTTGTGTAAAGGAAAAAAAATGTGGGTGGGGGGAGGTGGTTAGGGGCTGATGTGTGTAATGCATAATTAGATTCTCTATTATTTGCAAAAGCTTTCTTTATGTACACTAACACACACACACACACACACACACCACAATGTGGCTAACTATACCTGGAAATAACACTTTGGGGGCTTGGGCGAATCTGCGCTCATTCTGGGGCTCCTCATCTGAATGATAAACTGGATTCGGTCTAAAAGTAAACAAGGGAGCAAAGCACTTAAATTGTCACTTACGCATGTCAACAAATTGTTAAACTGTTAAATTGCACGTCAACAACAAATGGTTGAAACCTTTTATATGTTTGCTTTGGACAAAGGCATCTGCCAAATGTGTGCAACTGGAAATTGGACATTCATTATTACCTTCTTTTTCTTTTTAGGCCATGGTGGCTCTCCTCCTCAGACTGGATGTCAGTGGTGACACAATCTTTATTGACATATCTGTCCAGGCTCCTCGCTGCCTCATCATGACTATCTACAAACATAGAATAACAGTCAAGTACAGTCAGAGTCAGGAGGAATATTGTCAGACAGGGGTATGTTCAGATTCTTATACCACGATTCTTATACCAGAACACCCACCACGAGTTATGAGGAGACAGTTTGGTTGGTATATATGCCATCCCTGTCCAGGCTGCTCTCGGTTCAGGATGGCTGCATTCAGCCTAATAGAGTCCTTAGGAGGGTATGGGGGCCAGAAGACTTTATCCCCTTCAACCCATGTGTTTGGCACAATTTCAGTTGCACCACTGCTGAACTGTACTACGCACCACTTGGTCATTTTCTTTTAACGCAGGGGATTTCAAAGATTCTACAAAAAACAAAGCACGACAAAATTTACTTATAAACTGACGAACTGACTGCATAAACTGATTATATGAACTGATTTGGACATTTTGGAAATTTTAATTGGTATGAATGATGGGAATGGCGATGAACTGTGTTTTGTCAGGATAAAGGATGTACTTTTTGCCGATGTGCTGAAGCCTCATCACACCGACATTCTTGCTCAACCCCCAAACTGTATATACCCCAATGTTTGCAGATGGAAAGGGATACTGGCCATAGGACTCTTTCTTGGTAAACTTTCGAAAAATTATGTAATTCTCCTTACCTACCCTGACAATGTTTTCAACAACTGCAATGTCATCTACAATTTGAAAACAGTTATCCACAGACCTAGATGATAACGTGTACTTTTCCGTAACAAGCTTACGGTACTGGTCCCCAAAACTTAATGAAGAGATCAACGGACCATCATAATTGTCACGGATTCACCCAACGACACACCCCAGCCAGCTTCAACCCAACACACCTGGTCCCGATCGCAATCACCGGAATTCTGATTCACCTCACCTGCACCCTCATCACTTCACTCACCACGCCAGCTCTGCATATAAACCCCAGTCAGTCTACAGCTCATTGTCAGGTCTCGTCTTTTGATGCCAGTGACTCTCCGGTTCCTAAACCCTTCGCCTCTGTGTGCGGTGGTTCCCCGGGATTCTCCAAACCGCCTCTCTGTGTTCTACAGTGGAATTCGCGGATCTCTATCAGGATTCCAGTGGTCACTACTATTACTATTACTATACACTACACATACTATTTCCAGTATCTACAAGACGGACTCAAGTTCAAGTCTTCTCCCTGTGTTCCCTGTGTGGATCTCGAAGCTCATTCCTGTATTCAGGAGTTGCATACAGTGTCTAAAATAAAACCTGTTAACGCCATTCTCTGTGTCTTCATCCTTGCAGTAGTGTGACAGAAGACCTGACCACACACCATGCAAGCTTCCTCTGCTTCTGAGATCCACGCTGCATCCACCGAAGCCCCTCGGGGTGCCGCCGCACCCCAGCTGCTGATGGATGCCTCTGCTAATGCAGCCGTCGCTCCGCAACAATCACTTCAAGAAACCCTCATTGAATTCCGTCACGCTCTTCAGAACTACCGACCTGCCTCAGTAAGTCCCATGGCCAAACCAGCTTCATATGCAGGCGGGGAGGATTGCAACGGATTTCTTCTTCAATGCAAACTCTACTTGGAGGTAAACGCTGCTCAGTTTATTTCTGAAAGAGCCAAAATTGCTTTTATAATTTCTCTGCTCTCGGGTCGCGCATTAAACTGGGCTCAAGCTCTCTGGGAATCCAATGCACCCGCATTACAGACTTTGAATGGATTCTTTGAACATTTTCACACTGTATTCGCTCAAACTTCTAGTGCCATCTCCGTTCATGATCAGCTGTTTCGCCTACGACAAGGCACCTCCTCTGTTTCAGAATACGCTTTGAAGTTTTGGACGATCGCAGCAAGCAGCGGATGGAACGAAATCGCTTTGATGAGCGCTTATCGTCAAGGACTCAACCCAGATGTCGGGCTACAATTGGCCATCTATGATGACACCATTGGGATTGAAAAACTCATCCAACGCTCGATCCTCATAGACCAACGTCGCACTGCATGTTTGTCTAATCTCCCTGCTCGTACTCGCATCTCCTCGTCCTTAAGCCCTCCAGTACCTGAGCCAATGGAAGTCGATACAGGACGTTTAACTACATCTGAACGTAACCGACGTCGAACTAATAATCTATGTCTCTACTGTGGTGCTTCTGGACATTATTGTGTCGAATGTCCCGTCCGTCCCAGCCGTTCGGCGGTGAGTACTGTAGATCTACCATTTCCAGTGTTAAACCTAAAACAAACTCCAGTCTTAATAACATATCTGAAACACTCTATTCCAGCGAAAGCTCTGATTGACTCCGGCGCGGCGGGGAACTTCATTTCAGCTTCTCTACTCAACCGTTTGCAAACCCCCCGTCGACGATTAAATCAACCACTGAATATACACTCCATCCTTGGAAAACCCCTTTGTAAAAGAAGTATTCAGCACTGCAGTCCCGAATTACACCTGTCCATCGGTTGTCTTCACCAAGAAAGATGCTCTTTACTGGTACTGGAGGGCTCCACTGCAGATATCGTCCTGGGACGCCCGTGGCTTACTCAACACTCGCCTGACATCTGCTGGACTTCTGGAGAAGTAAGTCGTTGGAGTGATCACTGTAAAAAGCATTGTCTACGTCCTGTCAAGAAACAATCCTCATCCGCCATATCCGCTGTCTCAGCAGTCCTGGGTTCAACCTCCTTCGAAAGTCCAGTCACCGAGTCTTCCCACCAGATCCCTCCGGAATACCGAGCCTTCCAGGACGTGTTTAGTAAACAACTCGCCACCACTCTACCACCTCACCGGCCATGGGACTGTGCTATTGACCTGCTGCCTGGGGCCACTCTACTGCATGGGAAGATCTACCCGTTGTCCATCCCGGAGCAGAAGGCCATGGAGGAGTATGTGGGGGAAGCCTTACGCCAAGGATACATTCGACCTTCTACGTCCCCTGCCGCCTCGAGCTTCTTCTTTGTCGGGAAAAAGGACGGAGGACTGCGCCCATGCATTGATTACCGCATCCTTAATGCTTCTACCATCAAGTACAGATATCCACTGCCCTTGGTACCTTCGGCTCTGGAACAGCTACGTTCAGCTCGGGTCTTCACCAAACTCGATTTGAGAAGTGCTTACAACCTGGTTCGTGTACGTGAAGGCGATGAGTGGAAGACTGCCTTTATCACTCCTGCTGGGCACTATGAATATCGGGTTATGCCGTTCGGGCTGTCGAATAGTCTAGCAGTCTTCCAGGGCTTCATGAACGAGATATTCCGAGACATGCTCCATCGGTTTGTGGTCATCTACATTGATGACATCCTAATCTACTCCTCCAACCTCGATGAACATGTACTACAGGTGAAGCAAGTCCTTAAACGCCTCCGTGAGTACCAACTGTACCTGAAGTTAGAAAAATGCGAGTTCCATCAAGAATCCATGCACTTCCTGGGGTACGTGATTCAGCCAGACGGCATTTCTATGGATCTAAATAAGGTAGAAGCGGTGATCAACTGGCCTAAACCCCAGTCCCTGAAGGAGCTGCAACATTTTCTTGGCTTTGCCAATTTCTATCGTCGGTTCATCCGCGATTATAGTAAGATCTGCGCTCCAGTAACTTCCATGCTGAAGAAGGGTACCACACGGTTAACCTGGTCTGCTGAAGCTTCCGAGGCCTTTGAGGGTTTGAAGAAAGCCTTCTGTTCTGCTCCTACGCTGTGTCATCCCAACCCTTATCTCCCGTTCATAGTGGAAGTGGATGCGTCCACCAACGGAGTTGGAGCTGTTCTTTCACAGCGGCAGGGGACCCCTCCACGACTCCATCCATGCGCCTTCTTTTCACGCAAGATGTCCCCGGCAGAGCAGAATTATGATGTCGGTAATCGAGAACTCTTGGCTATTAAATTAGCTTTAGAGGAGTGGAGACACTGGTTGGAGGGAGCCAACCACCCATTTCAAGTAATTACAGACCACCGCAACCTTGAGTATCTCCAGGAGGCCAGAAGATTAAATCCTCGCCAGGCTCGGTGGGCTCTCTTTTTCACACGCTTTAATTTCACAGTTACCTACCGCCCGGGTTCCAAGAATCTCAAAGCAGACGCCCTATCACGCCTCTATCAATCCGAAACCTCCACAGAAATCAACGAAACCATACTCCCTCCAGCCATGTTTGTCAGTCCCATCCAGTGGAACATCGAGGAACTCATTGCCGACGCCACCCTTACCGAACCTGCTCCGCCGGGGGGTCCTGAGGGGAAGGTTTTCGTACCTATCAACTTCCGCCTTCACCTCATGGACTCTGTACACACCTCTCCGGGCTCTGGACACCCAGGCAGCCAACAAACCCTCTCACTTCTCCAACAGCGCTACTGGTGGCCCGGCATGGCCCAGGATATCTCCCGATACGTGCAGGGGTGCACCGCTTGTTCTATGGCCAAGGTACCTCAACGTCTCCCAGAAGGGAAGCTCATGCCCCTACCAATTCCGAACAGACCCTGGTCCCATCTCGCCGTGGATTTTGTTACCGATCTACCATCGTCCAACTCCAAGACCTGCATTCTAGTGGTCGTTGACAGATTTTCCAAGTCCTGTAAATTGATATCCCTCTCCGGACTCCCCACAGCCTTCAAGACAGCAGAGATGTTATTCACCGAGATTTTCCGCCACTTCGGAATCCGAGAGGACATAGTATCGGATCGGGGACCACAGTTCATATCAAGAGTCTGGAAATCGTTTTTTAACCTTCTAGGAGTATCGGTCAGCCTGACGTCGGGGTACCACCCTCAATCCAACGGCCAAGCAGAGCGTAAGATCCAGGAGATCGGGAGATACCTGAGAGCCTACTTCCATGACGCACAGGACCGCTGGGACCAGTACCTCCCATGGGCAGAGTATGCCCAAAACTCTCTACGCCAAACATCTACAGGCTTGACGCCGTTCCAATGCGTTCTGGGATACCAACCACCTCTGTTCCCATGGACAGGCGAACCATCAGATGTTCCAGCGGTCCAGCACTGGTTCACCGAGAGTGAGAGGGTCTGGGACTCAGCCCACGTCCACCTACAAGGGGCAGTACGGAGGTTCCAACAACAGGCCGATGTACGTCGAGGACCCACACCCCACTACACTCCTGGTCAGCTGGTGTGGCTCTCCACCAGGGATATCCGCCTCCGACTGCCCTCCCGTAAACTGAGTCCCAGGTTCATAGGTCCATTCGCGGTGCTGAGGCAGGTCAATGACGTCACGTATCGACTTGCACTACCGCATCACTACCGGATTGCACCCACCTTCCATGTTTCCTTATTAAAACCCTACACTGCACCTCTCTCTTCCCCTTCCACAGAAGCTGAAGCTGGCGAAGTACCCCCTCCTCCTCCAGTGGACCCCACAGACGAAGCCGTATACCAGGTCCGCACCATCTTGGATTCTCGATGACGGGGGGGCCAGCTGCAGTACCTCGTGGACTGGGAGGGGTTTGGACCTGAGGAACACTGTTGGGTCCATCGGGACGACATCTTGGACCCCACGCTCCTCCAGGACTTCCACCGTGACCACCCGGATCGTCCACAATTCTGATTCACCTCACCTGCACCCTCATCACTTCACTCACCACGCCAGCTCTGCATATAAACCCCAGTCAGTCTACAGCTCATTGTCAGGTCTCGTCTTTTGATGCCAGTGACTCTCCGGTTCCTAAACCCTTCGCCTCTGTGTGCGGTGGTTCCCCGGGATTCTCCAAACCGCCTCTCTGTGTTCTACAGTGGAATTCGCGGATCTCTATCAGGATTCCAGTGGTCAGCTATTTCCAGTATCTACAAGACGGACTCAAGTTCAAGTCTTCTCCCTGTGTTCCCTGTGTGGATCTCGAAGCTCATTCCTGTATTCAGCAGTTGCATACAGTGTCTAAAATAAAACCTGTTAACGCCATTCTCTGTGTCTTCATCCTTGCAGTAGTGTGTCAATAATGAGGATGCATGAATTTTTGTCCTTTCTTCACTGTGTCCAAGGTTGGTGCAGGTGATTCTGAGAGCCTTTTTACTACTTGCTGTAAAGGCAAGTGAGGCTTGCGCAATAGGTGCTTCAGTTGCGCTAAATAATTCTCGTAAGGAAATGCAGATATGTTGTCCAAGGGACCAAACAGAAGGTATTCTGACGGCAATTGTCTCAGCTGATGGACATTGTAGGTGATTTCACCTTTCCCATATAGCTGCCCAAAGTGAGTTACGAATGAAGTCAACAATCCCTGAGCGCAATCAATCATTTCCTCTGATGTTCCAGGAGACAACAGCAGATGCATGGCCACAGAAAGTAACATAAAGTTTTCATAAATTTCAAGGGCAATGGTATTTTTCAGGACTACTGGGCCAGCATAAAGCATGAAATATCGAAGCTCTGTAGCCTTCCACCGATCTATTTCAGAGAGGTGCCTGGGTTTCCGACTGAACTCAGAAGGAGTGTAAGGTAATAGTCCCTTCAATTTAACGGATATCTCTTCGATTGATTTACTGGACAACCTAGTTGCCAGTGATTTGCCCCTCATCCAAATATAAAGCAACTTCCTGGTTACCCCAAGACAGCACAAGTGCATGTAATCTAATGGGAACATTGTCACCATTTTGACCAGACTAGCTAGCGGGGACAGTGTTTGTTTTAAGTGGTGTTCATCATCAGTCATAGAGTTGAAGTCTGTGTCTGTCCTCAATCTAACATTTGTTTCCGGATATGTCATCTAGTTGTGCCATTCACCCACTTGAAAACACTTGTCGCAGCCTGAATAACCATTGTGGCTTTTTATATTTTTAATAAAAGCTCGTGCTGGGACGTCGCATATAAATGAGCACACTTCTGCCATAATCTGCTGCCCATTGTGAACAATGCCATTTTTTAGAATGCCACTAAGGTCCTTAATAAATGGGCCCAAGAACTCAAAGACACTCTTTGGTTTGGTAAAGCCACAGAAGAGGCCGACAAGGAATGGTGATTTTCTGTAATCAACATTAATGGTAGCTAGAATGGGCCAGAACTGAGTTCTGCTGCTTCGGAATAGTGGTAAACCATCTATACTGAACTGCAGCTTAATTGTGGTCAAATTAGCAGGCAGCTTCAAAGATTTTAGTTTTGACATCAATCCAGTAGCTAGGCCAAAGTGATAATATTCCCCACCTTCCATTTTCTCTGTTTTTATTTCACCTTGTGTCTTGAGAATTGTCCGAGCATCTCTTGGCAATTCTGGAGGAAATACTCGCAAAATGCTCAAGAGTGCAGTCAATGCTGCTAATGAGACAGAAAAGGAAGAGGCCCAAAATCTTAGACTCGTCACTAACTCTGATGTTGGAGCTTCAGCATCAGCATCATCTGATTCTGAATCAGCAGGCCTAGCTGATGGACAGTCGTAAACAGAGTCCAATGAGAGACGGGACTCACTGAATGCTGACCTCTGCTCAAGTTCCCCTATACTTGGTTGTTCCACAACTGAGCTCGATTCTAAAACACCTGACTCCAATTCTACACTTGGGAATTCAACATGTTCTAGTTCTGCAACAGAGTTGCCTTGCATGTTGGAACCAGTATAGGTTTTCTGATACTGCTGCAGGATTTCTGACTCTGTGACCCTAAGCATTGATTTAATTTTCCGCCTCTTTGACCAGCGTGATGTCATTGTCAAGTGGTGCAAGTTGTTTGAAAAAATGAAATGAAATAAAATGAAATTAAAAATGTTGTTTTGCTTACTTGGTGTGCAATAGTGATCTGTAAAAGAACAGAAAAGACACAAGTCAGTGATATAAAACAGCAATTAAAATTCACAATCACACAGTGTGACTGTACTTTATACATATGTACTCAGGTAACCTATCTGTTATTAAAAATATAAGAACAAAGAAAGTTTCATATAAACAACATAATATACAAATTAAATAAACAGTGGTTTATTTTTTTCAGCTACAGTATATTTAACAGTAGCATTCAAGAAATAAAAGTAAAATATAAAAAAAACGAAATACACTTTAATGTAGGCCTATAAAATTCTCATTAAAGCTAGTGAATTACGCCCCCTCTACTGGACTCCCTATAATATTTTAATAGCAATATTTTAATTAAGGACAGTCTTAGGGAAAGTCGAATTTTGATTGGTCGTTTGAAATCAGAGAAACTCTGAAATATTCGTTTGCGTTTTTTTCGTATTCTTCTTTCGGTGGCTCTGAATCGTCAAAACACCTCTCAAAATACTTGCTATGGATCCGAAAAACGCAGAAAGTCGAATCAGATCCTAATTTTTATATGACAGACGAAAGTTAATGAAGCATTGTGCAAACGTGATTGACAACGTGGGGTCATATATTTGTTTTTTAACGTGCGAAAATTTCACTGTGCAATGACCTTTACTGCTGAGGTGGTTTCACTCATCGAAAAGAAGATTGCAGAGCTACTGAGGCTAAAGGTACAATTACATTATTTGGCTCGTGATTTAAAAGGTTTGATCATTAAAAAACACATTTCAGCGATAGATCGCCTCTTATTAAACTAACGAACAAAATTGATGCTCAGCTAGTTAACTGGAGATGTTATATTTAATGTATTGGTACATTCGTGCCGCGAGGTGTGGGGCTAGTCCCCCCTTGACTGCAGGCCTGTATAACAGTGCGCGCGCTTCCCCGCGCTCAGAAAAGGTGCATGTCAGAACAGAACGCCAATTAAATGTTTTTCTCAAAAGCAGATCCTGGAGACGATTATAAAAAATCGTGATATCGCATAAGCACTAGTATAAAACGACTGCTAACATTTCTGAAAACAAACTCAATGGAGTTAACTGTATCGCACGCATATGGCAGCCCTACTCGAGGATTATTAATATTTTGGATTTGTGTTACGACGAGATGGTCTAATCGGCATTTCCAGTTACAACTCGAGACAGTTCTGCATTAAATAAAGTCATGTCTTCTGTGTAATTCTGGCCCGCCTCGGTCACTAATGTGGGTATTAGCGCTCGGTTGAGCACAGTGGCGCCTCCAGAAATGTTTCATAGGGGTGGCCAGATGGGGCCACTTAAAATCTTGGGGTGGCACACAGAAACTATAAACCATAATTTCAGAATTTTATTCTACTGTTGTAGTAAACCGGCCTGTAGAAAACTATCAGAAAAACTTAAGGAAACTCCTACTGATATACTTTGGTTTATTGTGTTATATTTAATGTTACTAATGATATTGGTAGGGCCCTACTATATTATATTATATATAATGATATATATTATACAGATATGATATATATATATATAAGGGCCCTCGCCCCGCGGCATATTTCAAGATACTTACATAATTGTGATGAATTTAATCCTTTTTAAGTTATTATTTTGCAGTGTAAGATTACAGTTAACACCTTTAAATATTACATAAATGTATTATGAATTTTTAATAAACTTAATGAGTGTATAAATCAGCAGCAAAAAGTAATTCTTGAAAAAATGTGCACAGTAATTTTATAAAATCTAAATATGTTAATAGAAACAAATTACTATTAGTTCTCTTATAAAATTCAATCAGGCAATCATACATTTCACAATTTTATATTTATATATTAATGTCAAGAATTCAGAAGTGCATATATACCCTACACTACAAAGAAATAATATACAATTAAATTATGCTTATTTTAAATGTATTGAGCAGGCTAGGTATAACAAAATATATTGGCTTTTAATAATATTTCAGTGCGCAAACCCATGATAACATGAAAAACAGAGCGCACAGCGTGTATGCGCATCGCGGGATTCGCGGGTGCAGAAATGATGTGCTCAAAGCAACATGGAGTCACCGTGTGCAGCGCTGTATCAATAAATATTGATACAGCTTAAGGGTTTTAATGACTCACTACCAGTGTTGGGAAAGTTCAATTTCTACATGAACTAGTTAAAGTTCAGTTCACAAATTTTAAAACGAACTAGTTCAGTTCAGTTCATACTTTAAAATTTTTAACTAGTTCATTCATAGTTCTTTTTTTCCATATGTTGCTGCGAGCTATTATTTTTCAAATGATTGCCACAACCCATGAATTAGAGATAGCAATTATTTTATCGGTGGGCAAAGTTTGAACAGAAATGTAAGATTTTTCCCATCCTCACCGACCTTGTCATAAAACCCGTTTAAATGATCAGACGATCCTCCTTGCTGCATTTTGTGTTGATGACGCATGCGGCCTTGCGACGCTGGCGGCTGGTGTTGCCAGATTGGGTGTTTTTCCGCTACATATTAAGGCCTGTTTACGGTGTGTTTTAGCCGGGGTTTCGCCTGGAAGGCTCTATAGAAATCTGGCACCCTAATGAATGAAGTTAAACTGTGCGCGCGCTGTTCACAGACACCAGAATGAACGAGTTCACAGTAACGTTCATCAGGCAGTAATACAGTATGTGCAGTTCACGTTCGCCCAAAATATGAACGAGTTCATGAACAATCGTTCAATGAACGCGTTCAGGCACAACACTGCTCACTACCGTGTGCCGTTTAAAAACAGCAACAAACTCCAACAAAATAAAGTAATTTTATGCAAATCTACAGCCTTTTATCTACAGATCATGCATTATAATGTGAATATATCATATTGGAGAGAGTTTTACCGTGCATCCAAGAGGCGCGCGCGCTGTTTGAATATGAATGGAGAATGATTGACAGCCGCAGAGGAGGGAAAACGAGTTTCCGTATACTTTAATGATGTAAATAGACTTCTGTCCCTCACATTAAGCTATGGAATGACTTCAGATGACTTTGTCACCCAAACTGACGTGAAAAAAGCGGGAGGCGCCGAAAAGCGCGCTGTTTGCATCCCTGCTTGTCAAAACGCGGCAAAGACACATCAAAAAGCTGCTGTAGCAGTATACTGTAACCATTTGGCACTTAAAGAGCACGTCACGACACATAATACCCCGTCTTCTTTTACTAAAGAATATTTTTGACTTATTTATGAAATGCATAACCGATGCTACTAAAATTTATACTGGCCATTGGGGTGGCCAGGAGTCGGCCAGGGCCCTGGTGGCGCCATTGCAGCTGGGTTACACAGTCTGACTCTGACCACAGTCAAGTTCGCATTCACGTCATTTTGTGCAGATATGATAAGTCGTAATATTAAGTTTATGTAATATAAATATTTGATTAATCTCACATAGGATGCGTTCTTAAGTTTCCCGGTGCTCGTTCTCTTCAGCGCGATTAAACAGTAATGCAAAACAGTAAAAGCTATGATTGGGACTGTCATGTCATTATAATTGTAGGCATAAACTATTGTAATAAAAAGTTGTAAATTATTTGGGTTTAGTTGCATTCTTCAGCAACCGTTGAGTTGATTATCCTTCTAGCAAAGCCCTTCAGTTTATCGCTGAAAACACATTTATCCTCAGGCCAGATCTGGCACAGGAAATAAAAACTGCAATAAATATTACACTTTAAATGTTTTATTTATTTATTTTTATTCCACTTTAAATCTGTTGAGCATGAGAGTTGAGCTGGCCACTGACAGAATGAAGCTCTTGTTTTATATTCTCATCATGAGCAGATAGAGTCCTCTAGTGGTCAAAACAGGTTAGGATTACTGTACTAATAATTTCATGTTAATGTTAAAAAGATCATGCTAAAATAGACTCGATTCAGAACTACAGAAGTTTTGCTTTGAATTATGATAGAAATCATGTTTATTAGCTACTCAAAAACGGAAAAAGTTTCAAGCACATTCCATTAATCAGTAGTTGTATTATTCTGTACATATATTGTTGTTAATAGACCAAAATATTGGTTACACTTTATTTCGATAGTCACTTTAAACATTCTACTAACTATAAGTAACTTTTCAACTACATGTCATTAGAGTATTAGTAGACTGTCAGTAGACTGTTAGGTTAGGGTTCGGGTTAGGAGAACAAGTTGACTTGTAGTTGCTAAGTTACTTATAGTCAGTAGAATATCTGTTGGGGGACCAGCAAAATAAAGTGTTATATATTAAGCAGATAGTCTACTAATACTCTAATCACAGTTAGTTGACATGTAGTTGCAAAGTTACTTATTGTTAGTAGAATGTCTAAAATGGACTATCGAAATAAAGTGTTACGAAATAAAATATTTTATTCCTGTAGCACAAACACATTCACAGATATGAGTTTATTACACAAGCAAATGAAAAGCACTTGTACATACAAGTCTTGTATGTGCTCAATGTGAAACAGTCACTCACCATGACAATCATTCGATTATTTGCAATTGAAATTATTCAACCCCCATTGCAAATCAGGTTTATTGGCAAAATGTACAGACTTTCAGCTGCTTGCAATGAATGAATCAAACAAACAAACGTGAAATAGCTCAACACAACAGATGCTTCACGCGGTTTCTCCAAGTTTAACTGAAAATGCAACTTTTAATGACTTCTGCAGTCTCAAAATGATTCAACCCCTGGAATATAATCCCTCACAACAGCACAGATCTGCAGAACAGGTGTTGTCTCACTAATCAAGGGCTTCATGAGCTGCACCAGGTGTGCTTGAGCTAGAACACCTGATTCAGAAACCCGATTTGTGAGAAGGCCGGTTCAGAAAACCCTGCAGTGACTGCAGAAGACCTTCAGCAAGACTTGATGGAAACACACTGAGGTTTCAGATGCACAGTAAAGTGAATCATTTCGATTGCAACTGTATATGATTCAACAGACACTGAGTAAAAGATGAGAGCAGAGGGGCCAAACTCTTCTTCTGCACTCTGCAGTGTGTACGTGTGTGTGTAAAAGAAGCGAGACAAACAAGTGTTTTATACATCAACATTTATATACTCACAAACTGCATGAATTATTATAGGTGAAAAGAAACGGATAAAACGCAGCGAGTAAAACATACAGAAGTTCAAACAACGGTACAGAAATGTCTATAAGCATGCTACTGATACACACACCCACACACACACACACACACTCTCACTCTTTCTCTCACACTCACTCTCTCTTTCACACACTCTTTCTCTCACATACTCACACTCAGACTCTTTCTCTCACACACTCACTCTCACACACTCCCTCTCACACACTCCCTCTCACACACTCACTCTTTCTCTCACACTCACTCTTTCTCTCACACACTCCCTCTCACACACTCACTCTTTCTCTCACACACTCACTCTTTCTCTCACACTCACTCTTTCTCTCACACACTCACTCTTTCTCTCACACACTCACTCTTTCTCTCACACACTCACTCTTTCTCTCACACTCACTCTTTCTCTCACACACTCCCTCTCACACACTCACTCTTTCTCTCACACACTCACTCTTTCTCTCACACACTCACTCTTTCTCTCACACACTCACTCTTTCTCTCACACACTCCCTCTCACACACTCACTCTTTCTCTCACACACTCACTCTTTCTCTCACACACTCCCTCTCACACACTCACTCTCACACACTCACTCTTTCTCTCTCACTCACTCTTTCTCTCACTCACTCTTTCTCTCACACACTCCCTCTCACACACTCCCTCTCACACACTCCCTCTCACACACTCCCTCTCACACACTCCCTCTCACACACTCCCTCTCACTCAGACACTCACACTCAGACACTCACACTCAGACACTCACTCTCACACACTCACTCACACTCAGACACTCACTCTCACACACTCAGACACTCACACTCAGACACTCACTCTCACACACTCACACACTCACACTCAGACACTCACTCTCACACACTCACAAACTCACACTCAGACACTCACTCTCACACTCAGACACTCACTCTCACACACTCACAAACTCACACTCAGACACTCACTCTCACACTCAGACACTCACTCTCACACACTCACACACTCAGACACTCACTCTCACACTCAGACACTCACTCTCACACACACTCAGACACTCACTCTCACACACACTCACACTCAGACACTCACTCTTTCTCTCACACACTCTCACTCTCACACACTCACACTCAGACCCTCACTCTCACACACACTCACACTCAGACCCTCACTCTCACACACTCACTCTTTCTCTCACACACTCACACTCAGACACTCACTCCCACACACACTCACACTCAGACACTCACTCTTTCTCTCACACACTCACACTCAGACCCTCACTCTCACACACTCACTCTTTCTCTCACACACTCACTCTCACACACTCACTCTTTCTCTCACACACTCACACTCACTCTCACACACTCACTCTTTCTCTCACACACTCACTCTCACACACTCACTCTTTCTCTCACACACTCAGACACTCATTCTCACACACTCACTCTCAGACACTCATTCTCACACACTCACTCTTTCTCTCACACACTCACACTCAGACACTCACTCTCACACTCAGACACTCACTCTCACACACTCACTCACTCTCAAACACTCACTCTTTCTCTCACACACTCACACTCAGACACTCATTCTCACACACTCACTCTTTCTCTCACACACTCACACTCAGACACTCACTCTCACACTCAGGCACTCATTCTCACACACTCACTCTTTCTCTCACACACTCACACTCAGACACTCACTCTCACACTCAGACACTCACTCTCACACACTCACTCTCTCTCACACACTCTCACTTTCTCTCACACACTCTCACTTTCTCTCACACACTCTCACTTTCTCTCACACACTCTCACTTTCTCTCACACACTCACACTCAGACACTCACTCTCACACACTCACTTTCTCTCACACACTCACACTCAGACACTCTC
The DNA here is from genome assembly GCF_051911475.1 of Siphateles boraxobius. Classification (NCBI taxonomy): domain Eukaryota; kingdom Metazoa; phylum Chordata; class Actinopteri; order Cypriniformes; family Leuciscidae; genus Siphateles; species Siphateles boraxobius. The sequence continues at coordinate 1,006,670 of NW_027509214.1, forward strand.
ACACACTCACTCTTTCTCTCTCACACTCTCACTCAGACACTCACACACACTCACTCTTTCTCTCACACACTCACTCAGACACTCACTCTCACACACTCACACTCAGACACTCACTCTCACACTCAGACACTCACTCTCACTCAGACACTCACACTCAGACACTCACTCTTTCTCTCACACACTCACTCTCACACACTCACTCTCACACACTCACTCTCACACACTCACTCTCACTCACTCACTCACAATAGAGTTTTCAAGTTTTCAGGAAGTGCTTCTAGGTAGTTCAGTAAAATAACAGGAAAACATCCAGATGGAAATGAACAATCGAAGCATTGCTGTCGCTGTCGCTCACACACACACAAACACACACACACAAACACACACACACACTGCTGCGTTGGGATCGGGATGATCCACACGGACCGAAGGCTCAGTGATCGACTCTCATCGCTGCTGAAAGGCACAGAGATCCTGACGGATGAGAGTCACAGTCCGTTCGGGAACTCCGGTTCAACAGCGGATCCATGTCGGATGAATCTGTGATCTGGGAATGACCATGACATTCAGATGGCGTCACACACACACACAGACTCGCGGTTCGGCTCCAGGCCGTGTCACTGATCCGCTGGAGAAACGTCACCAGTGTTTGTGTTTGAACCAGTGAAACGGCACAACCAGTGGAAGATTCCTCCGGAGAAAGTCCATTAAAACAAGACACAATGTTCAGCTAGAGTTCATTATGGCACAGAAGTGTAGGTACTCAGAGTCGGCAGATCCGAGCAATCACACACACATAACGCATGATGGGCTTTTACTCTCAAACACCACATTAGCTCAGCAGAAATCGTACTAATCAAACTATGTAATGTTAGCAGGAAGGTAATAAACATGACAGTATTGGCACTGGCAGCCGTCCCTGAAAATAAACAAAAATCTAGAAAGTGAAGAAAGCTTGGGTGTGTTCGGGCCGATGATGAGGTGAACCGATGGAGAAACACCTGAGGATGATGAGGATAGAGCTAGCATCCGGCGAACGAGAGCTAGCATCCGGCGAACGAAAGCTAGCATCCAGCGAACGAGAGCTAGCATCCGGCGAACGAGAGCTAGTGTCCGGTGCTAGTGTTGAGCAAGTCTTCGGATCGACGCTGCGACTCCAAGGCTTTCGAGGTGTTCGAGTCCTGAGGCACATCAGATTTACGCCTGACGAGCGGCCGCTCCTTCCTCTGCTCCCTCGACATCTACAACACACACACACACACAGAGAGAGAGAGACAGACACACACACACAAACATATGAGTAACACACATGTACATGATTGGAACAGGTTAAATGAAAACAATATTCACACTGCTCGCGGTCAGAAACGAGAGTGAATGAGAGACGAGTTTCCTCTAGTGGAAGCGTTTGGTACTGCAGCCGAACAACATCTCACTGAAAGACCAACTTTTTTTAAAATCACTTTTTAAACTTTTTTCACTTCAGCATTAATCTGCCAAGTGTCGTCTTTGAAAAGAGATCAAACTCGCTCTAAAGCGTTCAAGATTTACCATCGTTTAAGTTGGAAATTTAATTTTCAGGTCTATGCTCAAAGTGAATAAATGGATTATAAATACAGCATAAATATGACTAAGTATTAAAAAAAATCCCCTAAAAAAACAAAATATGTATTATGTATATGATAAAAGAACATTATCAAACTAAAATATATTATATTAATTTCATTGACAAAAAAAAAATTCTGTCATTTGAGTGGATTCTCCAGCCTCTAGTTGCTCATGTAACAAACACTCAGTGGGAGTTTAGAGTCTAAACGAAAGCATTTGAACACGTGGATCGTCCTTTTCCACACATGATGATGATGATGATGATGATGATGAAGCTCTGCTCGGTTCTCTGAATTACCTGAACGGCTCTGGACTGCACTGTCTTTTTTAAGATCTCAACATCTTCTATAAAGGGAACATCCGTCTCCATTTCTACAGGACTGTTTAGTCCAGACGGATCGACATACAAAACGCACTAGTGGAAAAGAAAGCAACAGAAACACGAACGTTAACGGGAGCCATTAGCAGCAACTGAAGATGCACACGGACGTCAGTAGGAAAGTGAGTCAGGTCAACGTGATTGACAGGAAGTGGTACGAGCACTGATGCATGATGGGATTGAGAGACTCACCTGTGGGTTTGACTTGGCCAGACTCTCGATCTTTATCCAAGCCTCCTCTCGCTCCTTCAGCTTTGCCTTCTCTCTGGAAGCAGAAGTGTTCGTCAGAGTTCATCGTGTGTGTGTGTGTGTGCGCGCGTGTGCGTGCGTGCGTGCGTGCGTGCGCGCGTGTGTGTGACTCACTTGTTCTTCTCGGCTCTGAACTGCTGTGTGCAGTCGTCGAACAGCTTCTGGTTCATCTCCATGAAGAGCTTCAGTGCGTTATAGATCAAACCGTGGATCGTCCTGGAGTCATAAACACAGGAGAGACCAATATATCGTGAGTCATATAATATAATATTCAGATCGAGCAGAAACGCCTCCATCTTTACATTTCCATAAACCCTTGTTTATTTATTTTGGCAGGAAAAAGATGTCAAGGTTTACTACATTGATTTTCACTGGTGGTCAATAGTTTTGAATCATTACGATTTTTTTTAACGTTTATTCAAGAGGTTTCCAAGGCTGCATTTATTTGATCAGAAATACAGTAAAAAAAGTGAAATATTATTATAATGTAAATCAGCTGTTTTCTATGTGAATATATAGTAAAGTGTAATTTATTCCTGTGATCAAAGCTGAATTTTCAGCATCATTACTCCAGTCTTCAGTGTCACATGATCCTTCAGAAATCACTATAATACGATGATTTGATGATCAAGTCTCCGTGTAATGCTTCACAATTCAGTTTTCAAACAATGCAGTGCAAATGCAAAAATTCAAAATTTAAACCAGACATTCATTTTTCAGTTACTACATCAGTGGATATTTGACATTTTCTCCCCTTTTTTCAATTTTACTTTTGCTAAATTATGACTTAAGAAACAATCATTTGAATAATTGAAATCTTAACCATTTTCTATTTTCCCATTTTTAATTTTTTTTGTTTTTTGTCTTGTAATCTGCGCTGTGGGCTGTAACATTAGCACTTCATTGATGAAACTGCTTTATTTATTTATTTACACTGCATGCGGGTTAATGAGGAGCTTAAAATCACTGAACACACACACACACACACACGAAGAATATATCGTTAACTGTTCTGTGATTTATCAATAAAATAGCTTTATAAACTGTAAAGTTCTAGCATATATTTCTTAGTAAGTAAAACCCACAGCTTCACTAGTAGAGACGCAGTCAATCTCTCTCTCACTAATGCACTCATATAAATGTAATCTTTACTGTGTTTCATGTTGACATGAGTGTGTGTATGTGAAGAGCGTGCTTAACTGAGAGGAAACGTCTATAAAAGACTCGTGGAACTACTCTTTCCTACTCTTCATCTGGGCTTCAAACTGTCTGACAGACGCTACAAGTAATGCAGGAGCGCTGTCGTGTGTGTGTGTGTGTGTGTGTGCACAAGAGACCCGCGTTCAGTCTCAGCTCCAGGTTCAGGCGTGTGTGTTCATTTAAAAATCTGAAGTGGTTCCCCCACGATCATCTGTCAGGGTAAACGACTCCCGAAGGGAAACACGAGTCTTACTTGTTCCAGTGGCTCTTGGAGTTTCGGTAAAACGCCGGGAACATGATGGGTAAAATCCTGGCAGCGTTGTCACTGATGAGACTCATGATGTACTCGTTGTTCCAGTAATACAGCGCTCTCTCCGCCACCTGACGGACACACACGTCACATGACCACATGAACACACATGTTCTAACAGTATGCACTGTGGAAAGCGTTATAGAAATAAACTTGATTAGAGAATGACAGCATCATCGCAGGCACACAGTACACACATCAGTCAGCTGTATTACTGCAGCTTTATACAGGACAGATGCACTGTAATAAACAGAGTCAGTGATGAAACTTCATCAGATATGATAAACGGCTTTAGAGAAGATGATAGAGACGATATTCAGGAAGTCACGAGTAATGTGTGGTTTTGGTTATTTTTTCCACAAAAATCTCTGATCTGTTCTTTCCCCTGATATTCTATATTCATTTTCTATTTTATTCACACAGTTTTAAAACAGTTAAATATATTTATTTTATTCTATATTCTACTTTTTTGTTATGTGTGTGTGTCCATGGTTTTGTGTTAGTTCTGTTTGTTGTTGCACTCTAGCGAGGGACTAAGAAAACACTGGTCTTTGTGGACAATCTGGTCTATTAAACTTCTCAAAATAACAGAGCCAAAACATTATACATCATTCGTCTGACGGTTTTTAAATGTTGTTTATGTGTCTATGTGGTGTTTTTAATATGCTTTAAGACAAACCATGTGTAAGTTCATAAGTCGACAGCATTGCAGAGTATTTTCTCTTTAAAACTGCAGTGAACCAAAGACAGTCTCAAAAACACGGTTTGAAATCGCTGGTGTTTCTGACGTCACAAACTACCTTGTAATAGGGATGTGACGGTGAGGATATTTTCCCACCGGTTAATCGACGTGTGACGGGGGCATTTAAATCGCTAATTTAAAAGGCAAACGTAAAATGCGTGCGTTTGCACGGGCATGCATATTAGTGCGGTCGTGCGGAGCAGAACTGTTTTGTTATTGTGCCCTGAATTGGCGCTAATTTGAAAACAAAACAATTTTTTTTTTACATCGTTTATAAAAAGCTGGTGGGGCAGTGCGCACTTCACTTTCACTTTTAAATTAGCGTCAATTCATCCAGGGAGTTTGATTGACATGTGGTCTGACCAATCAAAATCCACCATTTTTGTCCGACAAAGCAGTCAGGAGAGTGATTAACGTGGATTTGAACTTGGCTTTAACTGAGGCAACATTAAACATTACACAATAAAGAGCCACAAAATGGTAGACATATTTATTGTTTAATTTTCTTTGACTGACCAAATTTGAAAGTTGAGACTTTGTTTCATATTAAATATCACCTGCTCGGTCCCGTCTGTCAGCGCGTTGTCAGTGTCCTCTATTTTTCCGTGCTTGAGAACATGGGTTGAATCCAAAATCGCCCCTAAACTCTCATTCACTAAGTAAGGCCTATTCCCTACGTTAGTCCACTAATACTGCTCACTTGAGCGAATTCGGACAAAGTTCAAGCCCGAAAGAGACTCGATACTGTCCTTTCTGTGGGTTGTGTGTGTGTGTGTAATAGGCAAGACTTAACGGATACTGCGTAATTGCTGTAAAGGGTGGTAAAACTCATTTTTCCGAAGGCTTGATTGTGTTTGTGGGGTGCACTGTAACATGTGTTCATGCTTCGTTTTTAAAAAATTGCATAATTTTTCATATATTTTACCTTTATTCTACACTGCTCTGTCCCTCCTTGTAAAAACGGTCTGATGGTTTCCGGGTTCTGTGAAGCCAGTCCCTCAAAACTACGCAATGGGCTCAGATTGGTTAGCTGGCCCAGTGTTAGCTGGCCCAGTACAACGATTGTAGACAAATATCTGTCGCCAGAACTATTAACCCAAAACGAACACTGAACATCGGCTTTACTACAGTAGCCAAATCAAACACAGAACCATGTTTAGCATGCCTGTAGATAAACAAGCGATAAACAATACATAAAAACTCTAATCAAAGATTAATTTACACTAATTCCAAGTTCGCTGTTGAGATTTAAAAACAGTTTGTAACGTTAGGTGTTTGTCAGATAACGTTAAGTATGAATGAGCATTTAACAAACCAGCAGAGCCAAACAGCGGTGTCACTTGTTTACTTCCTTGCTACAACATACAATTAACAATACGAACTATTACAGGAAAACGCATCGACGAAAAATAACTCCTACTTACAGGTTGTGGCCCGTAAACAACAGCTTCTGTTCTTACAGTTGGAACTGCTCCATCTTTCAGGACAAGCCGAGGTGCGAATCCGGCATTGAACTCGCCAAGATTGTGGAAGCTTTCCTCCGTAACATGTGCAGCACAGAGAGCGAGATTTGGGTCATAATTAACCATTGATCCTAACTCCCGCGACCCTAGGAAGGCTGAACACAGTGGACCTGCAATCCGGGCACTGATGAATATAACAGCGTTTCGACGACATTGCGGCCGCAACAACTCCTATACCACAATAACTCTTCTCCAACGCAATATAAAATGGCCTCGCCCCCTTATTTCGTATTCTCGGAGGAGGGGTTTATGTAAATATTGGGGTTAGTGACGTCAGCAACCCTGGAGGAATGTGGTGTAGTCCTTAGAAATTGATTTCTTTAAAAGCAAATATCTCAGTTTGCTTTGAACTTTGAGCGCTGTAACTTTGCAGATGTTGTTTATGCTCAAACAGAAACATTACACACTACTAAAGCAGTGGTGTAGTCTAGTTTTTTGTAGTGAGTATACTGTATATACTCATAGTATATTAATGTCATAGTATACTGTTATATACCAGCCCCAGCCCCTCATTCATGAGCGCTCATTCACAGAAACACGCAGAACATTCAGAGTTTATTTCAATAGCAGTCTTTTTGAGCTTTAATATTCATAGACACTTAGTACATATCGAGATTTGATTCATTGTATCATTACTTTTGATTTATTCATTCAAAACTGGCCAAATTGCGTGACGTTCCGCTTTACAGTAGACTAAGTTACATTTGTTGCTGGATTCCGCGATTCGATCCGTGTCGCTGCGCAAACACAGACGTACGCCGGGGTGAATTTATGAATGAAAGTTCTTTCACAAAACGATGTTGTTACGAATCCTCACGCTTTTTAAAGTGGGTATACGGAGATCTTTGATATTTCCTAGTGGGTATACGCCGTATACCTGCGTATCACGTAGACTAAACCACTGAACTAAAGTTAGAAAAGGGAAATCGTGTTTTACCACCCCTTTAAATATTTTTTAATGCTTTAAACTTTTTTTTTGGGTGCACTTTTATCATGGATAGATGCACTTTTATCATGGATAATGGTGCCCATTCACTCTCATTATAAGCTTGGAAGAGTCATGAGATTTTTTAATATAACTCTGATTGTATTCGTCTGAAAGAAGAAAGTCATATACACCTTGGATGACCTGAGGGTGAGTAAATCAAGGGACTATTTTCATTTTGGGGTGAACAATCCCTTTAAGAGCGTATTAGAGCACATTGCTGTTGGTGTTGCGATGGACGCACCTGAAAGTGAGGGCTGGACACACACTTGGCTAGCTGACGGAAGAGCGGCTCCATGACCTTGACGAACTCCGACGGCTCGATCACGTCCAGGATCTCCTCCAGCTCGTTCAGGAACATCACCTCTTTCGGGCTGTGAGTTTTGGGCCAGTACTTGAGCAGAGCCATGACCACCTGCACACGGGCAGCACAGCATCAGTCACATTATCACCCTCATCAGCCAATCAGAGAGAGCGAAGTCTTACCGGCTCTGTGAGCGTGCTGTCCTTCTCCAGGAACTGAACCACACAATACGCCAGCTGAGCGAGAACACACGACATTAGCATGAAGCGCTCACGCAGCGCATGAGCTAAAGGAGGAGTTCACTTCAGAATAAAAATCTCCTGATGATTTACTCTCCTCACATCATCCACGATGTTCATGTGTTTCTTTCTTCAGTGGAAAAGAAATGAAGGTTTTTGAGGAAAACACTCCAGGATTTTCTCCATATAGTGACTTCAATGGACACGCATTACGTAATCAGGGTGAAAGGTCAAGCGGTGAACGGACTGTAAAAATGTAGGAAAGGGTGAAAAACTCTAATATTCTCCTCCAACTTCATAATCATCTGACATTGTTGTTTTACCTTTTATTTATTAAATTTTTTTGTAAATGCCGTTTGACTTAGTCTTTGCACGTTCGCTCTGTAAACACTGTCGGTTCTTCCGCCTTTCACCCTGATCACGTAATGTGTGTCGCATCACAGCTCGTGCAAGACCAGCATTAGTGCTTAAAGTATATAAATGTTTATTGTGTTATAAATGTGCGCTGGTTTGTCTAGATCAGACTCTTATTCCTCGGCTGGATCGTGTCGAGACTTTGAAGCTGCACTGAAACTCACATTTGGACCTTCGACCCGTTGGACTCCATTGAAGTCACTATATGGAGAAAATCCTGGAGTGTTTTCCTCAAAAACCTTCATTTCTTTACGACTGAAGAAAGAAACGCATGAACATCGTGGATGACGTGAGGAGAGTGGTTCTGAAGTGAACTCTCCTGTGATGAGGAATGAGGCACTGACCTGCGGGTGATAGACGCTCAGAGACTTCACCTTGTGCAGCGGGAGCAAAACCTTCAGCAGGAAAATCTTGTGCTCCTCTTTTAACGGTAAAGCAAAACCGTTGATGATGCTGTCGGAGAGAAGGAAGGAACACGCCTATCAGGAGATTTCCCAGCATGCAAAGGGACACACATCACAAGCTCATGTTTTACCTTCCTAGGATCTCCAGTAGTTCAGCTATTCCGTTGTGATGCTCAGTCTCGTAAATAAACCTGCAAACACACACAAACACAGAGGGATTCTGGGCCACGGTTCCTTCGTATCCGAGTTTCACATTTACACACGGAGGAAAACAAAGACGATTCAGTCCTAAAGGGCAAGAATGCATTATTACACACTAACTCTGAGCCATGAAGGCTTTGCTCACCTGTAAAATATGTTATTAACTTGCTTCCTGATATAAGCGCGCAGCCCGAGAAACTTCCCGTATATCCGGTGCAGGGTGGTTTTCAGGAAGTCCCGTTCTCGAGGATCTTCACTGTCAAACAACTCTAGAAGCTGAAATAGAGTTCAGACAACATTCAACAGTTTTAAACTAGAATCAAATGGATGTTTTATTGTTTCTGAAAGAGTCTCTTCTGCTCACCAGGGCTGCATTTATTTAATCAAAAATACAGTAAAAACACTGAAATATTATTCCAATGTAAATCAGCTGTTTTCTATGTGAATATATAGTAAAGTGTAATTTATTCCTGTGATCAAAGCTGAATTTTCAGCATCATTACTCCAGTCTTCAGTGTCACATGATCCTTCAGAAATCACTATAATATGATGATTTGATGCTCGAGAAACATTTATGAATATCAGTGTTGAAAACAGCTTCAGATTTGTGTGGAAACTGTGATACATTTTATTTTTTAGGATTCTTTGATGAATAGAAAATTCCAAAGAACAGCATTAATTTGAAATATAATCTTTTGTAACTTATTATAAATGCTTTACTGTCACTTTTGATCAATATAATGCATCCTTGATTAATAAAAGTATTAATTTACTTATTTTTTCTCACCCAAAACTTTTGAATGGAAGTGTATTTCCACAAAACTCTGAAGCAGCACAACTGTTAATGTCAATGATGTCATGTGACACTGAAGACTGGAGTAATGATGCTGAAAATTCAGCTTTGATCACAGGAATAAATTACACTTTACTGTATATTCACATAGAAAACAGCTGATTTACATTGGAATAATATTTCAGTGTTTTTACTGTATTTTTGATTAAATAAATGCAGCCCTGGTGAGCAGAAGAGACTCTTTCAGAAACATTAAAACATCCTATTGATTACAAACCGTTGACCGCTAATGTGTATATAGTGAAAATAATTTTTTTTTACCTGCATCACAAATTTCTGGTCGATGTACTTCTTTGCAACATTGGGCTGAAAATCGGGCGACTCTAAAAACCGCAGGAAAAACTCGTACACCAGCTTTAAGAAACAGAAAGATGCTGTAATGAGCAACAGATCAAACGAGTTCAAATGTTCTGTGTTATTCAGACCCGTTCACACCGCGACCCAACCAGACGCCACTGATCACAGCCAGCATCCGGGTCAGCTCTGATTGGCTGATGGTTGTTGTGGCCTCGCTCTGATTGGTCGTGGTGTGACCGGTGTCGGGGTCATGTGACTGGTGTAGATGATGTCATCAGCACCTGTAGGTGTGGCCACGCTGCCTCCAGAGTGGGTTCGTCCTCCTCGGGGTCAAACTCTGCTCCCGTCGGGTTGGACGAAGGCGGAAGAGCCCTGAACATGTTGATGGCAAACTGCAACACACACACACAGGAACACGCATCATCAGCACACGCTTTATTTAATGTTAAAAGTGTCTTTTTTATAAATCATTTACAGCCGCACTTCAAGCGACAATGGATAATTTACCTCAGATCTTGAAAATAAATGAAAGTAGAAGATGGTTAGTCACCTTTATTTATATAGCACTTTTTACAATACAGATCGTTTCAAAGCAGTTTTACAGAGATCACTCAGAATGTATTTTTAATATTGTTAAATTGGCATAATATTTATGAATTTGTATTTGAATTAGAGACGCTGCGACGCCATTGGTGCACTGGTTACTCCAGTTATCTAATCACAGCTGACGCTGAGCCACATGTGGTTTGAGGGATTTATTCTGGAAATATGTTTATATCGTAGTTTATGTGCACGTTTTATTATCGGATAAAAAATAATCTATCTCAACTGAGCACTTAAGTTTTTATGCACATTTTTAGAATTTATGTGCATCCTAAAAATTGCTTAAAAATATGTGGATGTAAACAGAGCTATAGATTAGCACAATCAGCCAGTAGATTCTCATATAAATATCCTGCAATCAATCAGTGGGCTGTGCGTCACGTCTCTCATCTAGACAGGCCAACAATCGACGGCCACATTAGCAGAACAATAACGCTATTAGCATTGGCAGCAGTCGTGCAGCTTTGATCATGTGACTGAAAGACATGAAAGCCGGGGTTGACTCACACACGCGGCGGATCTGTTCAACATCACGCCTGCATGATATGCATTATGAAACAGGAGTTTCTGGAACGGGAGCTTGAGGAATATTGTCTCTAGGGCTGCAACGGCTCAAACTGTTGTAGGTTCACGGTTTCGCTAGGTTCGGTATGTGCTTTATGTTCAGGGGAAAAAGGTCTACTGTCAAATAAAAACAAAGAAAACTCTAAGTTCACTTAAGGCATAACAGACTATGTCTGCTGGGATACTCAAGACAGACAGGTTAACAATTTTTGTATGAATTTGTCCATTCAAGCGCAAGACTTGAAAGAGAACTCAATATTTGCTGTCTGAGACTTGTGCGCGCTTTAGATGCTCTTAAATGTTTAAATTAATAAGGCTTAAATGAGTTTAGCTTAAACACATGATAGCAACCGCGGTGCAAGTCGCCTCTGTCGCATTTTTCGCCTTTGCTTTTGGCTTGCTTAGTTGTGGTTATTAACTTTATATTCAACAATATTATTGATCATAGACACCATTATAGGAGAACTGAACTGAGCTGGACGATGACATCACGGTTTTCTCCGGAGCGGATATATATAAATATAAATTAACTAAATGAATAACTTTTTTTAAAACAAAAATGAATCATCACTGAAGCTGGACTGTGACGCTATTGTCTTCTGGAAACAAACTCTGTTGCATTATTTTCTCTGTAAAGCTGCTTTGAAACACTGTGTTGTAAAAAGCGCTGTATAAATAAAGCAGACTTGACAAGTGCGTCTCGACCCGTGAGTGGAGAACGGTACGGTTGGCTTTTTTTACCGAGAACCGTTACAGCCCTACTTGTCTCCATCATCATGATAAGGCTTCTCTAAAGCTGTAAATAGCAGAGCATGTGAAGTCCGTGAAGCACAAGACAGAGAGACTGAGGACGGAGACACAGAGCATCATTGATCCGAGATCAAAGCGTGTCCTGAGCGCTGGACTCACCATGTGCACCACCTCGGGGTAGATGGGCTCGGTGATCACACTGCGGTTGTGTGTGAGGAACTCCACCATCTCGCTGAGCGCCGCACGCTTCACCTCCTTCCATTTCAGGTCGCTGAGCGGATCGGAGAGGAAGTCGAAGAGAACGCAGCACTGCCGCAGCTTCTGGACGAACAGCTTCTCCTGCTCGGCTGGAGCCACGTCTGAAACACACATACAGCTTCACTAACCACTAATCATACTTCACAACTATTCATAGTCAACCAATCATAGTCAACTATTCATAGTCAACCAATCATAGTTAACAACTAATCATACTTAACAACTAATCATACTTAACAACTAATCATAGTCAACTAATCATAGTCAACTAATCATAGTCAACTAATCCATAGTCAACTAATCATAGTCAACTAATCATAGTCAACTATTCATAGTCAACTAATCATAGTCAACTAATCATAGTCAACTAATCATAGTCAACTAATCATGGTCAACTAATCATAGTCAACTATTCATAGTCAACTAATCATAGTCAACTAATCATAGTCAACTAATCCATAGTCAACTAATCATAGTCAACTAATCATAGTCAACTATTCATAGTCAACTATTCATAGTCAACTAATCATAGTTAACAACTAATCATAGTCAACTAATCATGGTCAACTAATCATGGTCAACTAATCATAGTCAACTATTCATAGTCAACTAATCATAGTCAACTAATCATAGTCAACTAATCCATAGTCAACTAATCATAGTCAACTAATCATAGTCAACTATTCATAGTCAACTATTCATAGTCAACTAATCATACTTAACAACTAATCATAGTCAACTAATCATGGTCAACTAATCATAGTCAACTAATCATACTTCACAACTAATCATAGTCAACTAATCATAGTCAACTAATCATAGTCAACTAATCATAGTTAACTATTCATAGTCAACTAATCATAGTCAACTAATCATAGTTAACTAATCATAGTTAACTAATCATAATTAACAACTATTCATAGTCAACTAATCATGGTCAACTAATCATAGTTAACAACTAATCATAGTCAACTAATCATAGTCAACTAATCATACTTCTCAACTAATCATAGTCAACTATTCATAGTCAACTAATCATAGTCAACTAATCATAGTCAACTAATCATAGTCAACTAATCATAGTCAACTATTCATAGTTAACTAATCATAGTTAACTAATCATAATTAACAACTATTCATAGTCAACTAATCATAGTCAACTAATCATAGTCAACTAATCATAATTAACAACTAATCATAGTTAACAACTAATGATCTCTGCAACGGAAGTGAATCAATCAAAACTAACTTTATCTGGACAATAACTAATCATAGTCAACTAATCATACTTAACAACTAATCATAGTCAACTAATCATAATTAACAACTAATCATAGTCAACTAATCATAGTCAACTAATCATAATTAACAACTATTCATGGTTAACTAATCATAGTTAACTACTATTCATAGTTAACTAATCATAATTAACAACTATTCATAGTTAACAACTAATGATCTCTGCAACGGAAGTGAATCAATCAAAACTAACTTTATCTGGACAATAACTAATCATAGTCAACTAATCATACTTAACAACTAATCATAGTCAACTAATCATAATTAACAACTATTCATAGTTAACTAATCATAGTTAACAACTATTCATAGTTAACTAATCATAGTTAACAACTATTCATAGTTAACTAATCATAATTAACAACTATTCATAGTTAACAACTAATGATCTCTGCAACGGAAGTGAATCAATCAAAACTAACTTTATCTGGACAATAACTAATCATAGTCAACTAATCATACTTAACAACTAATCATAGTCAACTAATCATACTTAACAACTAATCATAGTCAACTAATCATAATTAACAACTATTCATAGTCAACTAATCATAGTCAACTAATCATAATTAACAACTATTCATAGTTAACTAATCATAGTCAACTAATCATAATTAACAACTATTCATGGTTAACTAATGATAGTTAACAACTATTCATAGTTAACTAATCATAGTTAACAACTATTCATAGTTAACTAATCATAATTAACAACTAATCATAGTCAACTAATCATAGTTAACAACTATTCATAGTTAACTAATCATAGTTAACAACTATTCATAGTTAACTAATCATACTTAACAACTAATCATAGTCAACTAATCATAGTTAACAACTATTCATAGTTAACTAATCATAGTTAACAACTATTCATAGTCAACTAATCATACTTAACAACTAATCATAGTCAACTAATCATAATTAACAACTATTCATAGTTAACTAATCATAGTTAACAACTATTCATAGTTAACTAATCATAGTTAACAACTATTCATAGTCAACTAATCATACTTAACAACTAATCATAGTCAACTAATCATAATTAACAACTATTCATAGTTAACTAATCATAGTTAACAACTATTCATAGTTAACTAATCATAGTTAACAACTATTCATAGTTAACTAATCATAGTTAACAACTATTCATAGTCAACTAATCATAATTAACAACTATTCATAGTTAACAACTACTGATCTCTGCAACAGAAGTGAATCAATCAAAACTAACTTTATCTGGACAATAACTTTATTCTAGATCTGCTGTAAAGCCTAAACAATCTCTGTTACTGTAATCTCCTATTATCACTGTAAAGCTGCTGAGAAACTCTATATTGTTAAAGCTCTGTAGAAATGACTTGACTTTATACAGAACGATTCACAGTAATAAACAGAATCAATGATGGAAACTTTATCAGATATGAGACAAATTTAGGTGTTGTATTTTTATCATATGTAATGATCTTTTGGTATGTAATGTGATGTGTCAAATAAAGAATTAAATAAACAAATACAAAATTCAGCTGTAAAGCAGCTCTACAGAAGATGATAGTCATTATTCAGATCAGTTCAGTTCGAGAACAGTGTAAAGTAGTTCATCAATTATTAATTGAGTTCAAATGCAGCTGTAAAGTTTTGTGTTGTAAAACACATTTATTCAGCCTCTGTAGACTATAAAGCAAAAAAGCTTCATTTTTGTGGTTACAACATTATTATTAAACCGTTGCAAATGCTTTCACTTAAATTCTGATAATTTTCTTGTCTGTCTATTCCAAGTCATCTTCATTTATACAGCGCTTTTAACAATATAAATCTTTCAAAGCAGCTTTACAGTGATAATAGGAGATTCAGTTCATTCCTTGCTTAAACCATAATCTTGAATCAGAATAACTTCTACCCATAACCTCTTGCAGCATCTCTTCTCTGATGATGTGGGCGGGGCAACCTGTCACTCACATGAGATCAGCCAATAGCAAACCACAACCATTATATCATCATCATCATCATCTACACTGACTGACACTCCGCAAGCGCTGGTGACATGAGCTGGACTGATGTTATAAGATCACTTAAACTTGTGTTAGGGTAATAAAGCTGAAAGTCTCGAATGAGCTCTTTTATTGTTCATTATAGCTTTCACTAACAACAAATCATCCAGTGTGATTTATGCATGTTGTTATGAGTATTTCAGCCTCGTCACATGCTGGAGCAGAACGAGCTCACACACATCTCCATGAAGAGGTCGAGATGAGTTCAGACACATGATCATCTGCTCTTATCTGACCCAACAGACCGACTCAGGCCTCGAGCGCCGGCCGCGTCACAGCTGACAGGCTGGATCGCTTTAACCAAACAGTTTCATAATATTTAGAGACATTAAATGTTTAATTGACCACTAATAATCATCATAAACATTTTAGAAGATGCTCATAGTTTTCTAGCAGTGACTTGTTTTGCCCACACAATGGAAGTCAGTGCTGTCCGATGCGGTTTACACCCCAACATTCATCAAAATATTTTATAATAATAAATAGTAAATAGTGACACAGTGATTGTTTTTGGAGCCCTTTGTTTCTGACGAAGCAGCGCATGAACATGAATAACGCATTACAAACTGACAACTGGGAAAATTGACTTTCTGACACACACTCAAGCAAAACTATTGAAAAAGCCCAATGCATTGTGGGTCAGCGACACTTCTCTTCAAAACAGATGTTGTGATTCACAACATAGATCAATAAGCACACAGTTAATGACTGTTTCAGGGATGACAGAGATTATAAGACAGAAGCACAGATGAATCTGAAGAGACTGTAAATCTGAGCAACTCAACGGCTTTAACAGCAGCTTTACTAAAACGAGTTATTTTATATCAAGAACACGCTTTGGCCAAAGAGAGAAACAGACAAGCATCTCTAACGAAAAGACGACAGTCTCGTTTCACAGACAGATGCAATAAACTTACCAAGATCTGGCTGAAGACAACTTTGGTTCATATAGAGAGTAATGGAGTCTGATTCATGTGGATAAAAGCATAACTCTCCGTTTGACTCCCTGAATCACTGTTGAACCGTCAAACCTTTCAAACCACACATCTCTTTAACCTGGCATACACAACACATTATCAATCTCTATAGGGCATTTCAGAATGTTTGTAAACAATAGGCACCAAGATACTTCCGGGTGGCAGAACGCGGGCGGCTTCTACTGACCAACTGAAGAGATCCAGCCGGCTACTGTAAACAGTTGCATAGTTAAAATCATTGTTGTTGATCAAAGTTGAAACGATGGAGAAAACGTGTTGTGTTTGGGGTTGCGCCGCCAGATACAGCAAAATGTGTAGGGTTTTATCGCTTTCCTTCAGAAAAAAGTAAATCTATCCAGCGGAACCTGTGGGTGAGGAGGTTAAAGCGAGTGGACGTCATCAAAAGTAGTGCATGTCGTCTTCTTTGCGCTTCCCGACCCGACACATTAAGTAATTATGAGCCCGAGCCCGATTTAAACCCAACCATCTTTAATACGTGGGTCGTTATAACTGACGTTCTCAACTACTTTCTATGTTACTTTCTCCCGCCCGCAACATTTATGTTTTGTCCCGCCTGCAAATAGACTTTTTTTCTGTACCTCAAAATACTTTCAAGTTAGCCTACGTGTCGCCATCATACACATCAGCATAAATGCTCCTGATAAATTATTTGTTATTAAAGCATTAACACACAAACCACTGTTATAATATAAAAGCAAGCAGCTACTGCGTGCATGGTTTTGGCATGACTGAATGCGCTCAAAGTGCGCTCCCTTAATAATTCCTAAAAAGCTGACATCAGTTCATTGCGATCTCACACATCTCTGTTATTATCAATGAAGCTGACTGCATAATATATACACTTTGTTTGTTATAATTAGAGGATTTGCCAGCATACAGAATTCAGCTCTGAAAAAAGTCTGTTTTGAGCAGTGAGGGGAGTCTATCTTATATGCTTCTGATTGGCCATTGCGTTCAAGAAATCAACACATATGTCTGTGATTGGCTACATCGCTCAACGCTGCAAACATGTTATAAAACAAAACTCTGGCCTGTAAATCATTTGTATTTTGTTTTAGTTTTTCTTGTTGCTTTTCTGCAACAGATGAATAAAAATGTATTAGTTTTTATGTTTTATTCATAGATATGTCTAGTTTGCGGGTGTCCCGCGAATCGTTTTATTCTCCCAGAACCCGCACACACAGAGTGAGTGCATCACCGCCCGTGCCCGGACTCTGCCATCAAATCTAGTCAGCCGGATCCAGGCCGTATCCAGATCAGATGGAGGACCTGCACCTAGACACGACCACAACTCATGATGTAGTCAGCCGGATCCGGGCCGTATCCAGATCAGATGGAGGACCTGCGCCTAGACACGACCACAACGCATGATGTAGTCAGCCGGATCCGGGCCGTATCCAGATCAGATGGAGGACCTGCGCCTAGACACGACCACAACACATGATGTAGTCAGCCGGATCCGGGCCGTATCCAGATCAGATGGAGGAACTGTGCCTAGACACGACCACAACACATGATGTAGTCAGCTGGATCCAGAGCCGTAACCAGATCAGATGGAGGACCTGCGTCTAGACACGACCACAACACATGATGTAGTCAGCCGGATCCAGGCCGTATCCAGATCAGATAGAGGAACTGTGCCTAGACACGACCACAACACATGATGTAGTCAGCCGGATCCAGGCCGTATCCAGATCAGATAGAGGAACTGTGCCTAGACACGACCACAACACATGATGTAGTCCGCCGGATCCAGGCCGTATCCAGATCAGATGGAGGACCTGCGTCTAGACACGACCACAACACATGATGTAGTCAGCCGGATCCAGGCCGTATCCAGATCAGATGGAGGACCTGCGCCTAGACACGACCACAACACATGATGTAGTCAGCCGGATCCAGGCCGTATCCAGATCAGATGGAGGACCTGTGCCTAGACACGACCACAACACATGATGTAGTCAGCCGGAACCGGGCCGTATCCAGATCAGATGGAGGACCTGCGCCTAGACACGACCACAACACATGATGTAGTCAGCCGGATCCAGGCCGTATCCAGATCAGATGGAGGACCTGTGCCTAGACACGACCACAACACATGATGTAGTCAGCCGGAACCGGGCCGTATCCAGATCAGATGGAGGACCTGCGCCTAGACACGACCACAACACATGATGTAGTCAGCCGGATCCAGGCCGTATCCAGATCAGATGGAGGAACTGCGCCTAGACATGACCACAACACATGATGTAGTCAGCCGGATCCAGGCCGTATCCAGATCAGATGGAGGTACTGTGCCTAGACACGACCACAACACATGATGTAGTCAGCCGGATCCAGGCCGTATCCAGATCAGATAGAGGAACTGTGCCTAGACACGACCACAACACATGATGTAGTCAGCCGGATCCATGCCGTATCCAGATCAGATGGAGGAACTGTGCCTAGACACGACCACAACACATGATGTAGTCAGCCGGATCCAGGCCGTATCCAGATCAGATGGAGGACCTGTGCCTAGACACGACCACAACACATGATGTAGTCAGCCGGATCCGGGCCGTATCCAGATCAGATGGAGGAACTGTGCCTAGACACGACCACAACACATGATGTAGTCAGCTGGATCCAGAGCCGTAACCAGATCAGATGGAGGACCTGCGTCTAGACACGACCACAACACATGATGTAGTCAGCCGGATCCAGGCCGTATCCAGATCAGATAGAGGAACTGTGCCTAGACACGACCACAACACATGATGTAGTCAGCCGGATCCAGGCCGTATCCAGATCAGATAGAGGAACTGTGCCTAGACACGACCACAACACATGATGTAGTCAGCCGGATCCAGGCCGTATCCAGATCAGATGGAGGACCTGCGTCTAGACACGACCACAACACATGATGTAGTCAGCCGGATCCAGGCCGTATCCAGATCAGATGGAGGACCTGCGCCTAGACACGACCACAACACATGATGTAGTCAGCCGGATCCAGGCCGTATCCAGATCAGATGGAGGACCTGTGCCTAGACACGACCACAACACATGATGTAGTCAGCCGGAACCGGGCCGTATCCAGATCAGATGGAGGACCTGCGCCTAGACACGACCACAACACATGATGTAGTCAGCCGGATCCAGGCCGTATCCAGATCAGATGGAGGACCTGTGCCTAGACACGACCACAACACATGATGTAGTCAGCCGGAACCGGGCCGTATCCAGATCAGATGGAGGACCTGCGCCTAGACACGACCACAACACATGATGTAGTCAGCCGGATCCGGGCCGTATCCAGATCAGATGGAGGAACTGTGCCTAGACACGACCACAACACATGATGTAGTCAGCTGGATCCAGAGCCGTAACCAGATCAGATGGAGGACCTGCGTCTAGACACGACCACAACACATGATGTAGTCAGCCGGATCCAGGCCGTATCCAGATCAGATAGAGGAACTGTGCCTAGACACGACCACAACACATGATGTAGTCAGCCGGATCCAGGCCGTATCCAGATCAGATAGAGGAACTGTGCCTAGACACGACCACAACACATGATGTAGTCCGCCGGATCCAGGCCGTATCCAGATCAGATGGAGGACCTGCGTCTAGACACGACCACAACACATGATGTAGTCAGCCGGATCCAGGCCGTATCCAGATCAGATGGAGGACCTGCGCCTAGACACGACCACAACACATGATGTAGTCAGCCGGATCCAGGCCGTATCCAGATCAGATGGAGGACCTGTGCCTAGACACGACCACAACACATGATGTAGTCAGCCGGAACCGGGCCGTATCCAGATCAGATGGAGGACCTGCGCCTAGACACGACCACAACACATGATGTAGTCAGCCGGATCCAGGCCGTATCCAGATCAGATGGAGGACCTGTGCCTAGACACGACCACAACACATGATGTAGTCAGCCGGAACCGGGCCGTATCCAGATCAGATGGAGGACCTGCGCCTAGACACGACCACAACACATGATGTAGTCAGCCGGATCCAGGCCGTATCCAGATCAGATGGAGGAACTGTGCCTAGACATGACCACAACACATGATGTAGTCAGCCGGATCCAGGCCGTATCCAGATCAGATGGAGGTACTGTGCCTAGACACGACCACAACACATGATGTAGTCAGCCGGATCCAGGCCGTATCCAGATCAGATAGAGGAACTGTGCCTAGACACGACCACAACACATGATGTAGTCAGCCGGATCCATGCCGTATCCAGATCAGATGGAGGAACTGTGCCTAGACACGACCACAACACATGATGTAGTCAGCCGGATCCAGGCCGTATCCAGATCAGATGGAGGACCTGTGCCTAGACACGACCACAACACATGATGTAGTCAGCCGGAACCGGGCCGTATCCAGATCAGATGGAGGACCTGTGCCTAGACACGACCACAACACATGATGTAGTCAGCCGGACCCGGGCCGTATCCAGATCAGATGGAGGAACTGTGCCTAGACACGACCACAACACATGATGTAGTCAGCCGGAACCGGGCCGTATCCAGATCAGATGGAGGACCTGTGCCTAGACATGACCACAACACATGATGTAGTCAGCCGGATCCAGGCCGTATCCAGATCAGATGGAGGACCTGCGCCTAGACACGACCACAACACATGATGTAGTCAGCCGGAACCGGGCCGTATCCAGATCAGATGGAGGACCTGTGCCTAGACACGACCACAACACATGATGTAGTCAGCCGGAACCGGGCCGTATCCAGATCAGATGGAGGAACTGTGCCTAGACACGACCACAACACATGATGTAGTCAGCCGGAACCGGGCCGTATCCAGATCAGATGGAGGACCTGTGCCTAGACATGACCACAACACATGATGTAGTCAGCCGGATCCAGGCCGTATCCAGATCAGATGGAGGACCTGCGCCTAGACACGACCACAACACATGATGTAGTCAGCCGGAACCGGGCCGTATCCAGATCAGATGGAGGACCTGTGCCTAGACACGACCACAACACATGATGTAGTCAGCCGGAACCGGGCCGTATCCAGATCAGATGGAGGAACTGTGCCTAGACACGACCACAACACATGATGTAGTCAGCCGGAACCGGGCCGTATCCAGATCAGATGGAGGACCTGTGCCTAGACACGACCACAACACATCCCTGACTTGTCAGCAGACTCAGAGATTGTGGAACTAGAACTAGTCTCTCCCCTGTAAGGCCTCCTCCCCTTCCCCTTCCCTCTGTACTAGGGCTGGGCGATAAATAGATTTTATTGATTAACTCGAATGTGTAGTTTACGCCGATTTTTTTGAATGAAAACCACTCAACCACCGACGCTCCCATCTGGGCTCCCGTAGTTCCGACCGGGCTCAGCGCTTGCCATGATAGAGATACACAAACAACATGGCAAATGAGCAAGACCGTGGCATCAGTGGCACACCCGCCGGAAACATTTACAAGCTGAATCTGCAGGGCCGCCAACTCTCACGGGTTCACTGTGAGAAACGCAATTCTGTCACTTTTTACACGCTCTCACGCCACACATCCGTTTTCTCATGCAGAGAAAAATCGCGAAGCAAAGAGGACACTGACACCGACAGACAAGACAGAGAAGGTTACTATCGATATTAAACAGATTCTCAGCTCTCAGATTCTGTCAATTTTATTAAGAAATTCAAACAATAAACACCGTTTTGGCGCTTGTAAATGTGACGTGAGAGAACGCTGACAGATCTCAGTTCAAGCGGCACGTGAACCAAACATCTGTTACTCTTTACTACAAACTTACCGAGATGAAATAAAATCGATCGATCAGTGTTTTTCAACCGCGGAAAGATGTCCATAAAACAGCTGGAGAACAACATATGTCACGTAACGTTACATTTACCTCAGGATGGCTTTTAATGACCCATAGCACGCATGTTAGTTGGACGCATTATGAAATAAAAAACGCATTATACTTAATTTGAGTTAGTTTTAACCTTTAATAATACCAGCTGACAGGGCTTTCTGTATGTTTACAGCATTAGGTGATTTTTTTTTTTTTTTTTGGAAAACAATTAACACATTAACGCAGGCTATCTACTGTACCTATTTATCCAAAGGAATTTATATTGAATCAAGATCAGAATCAAATCACAAGAATTGAATTGAAATTATGAAATTTGTGTTAAGCAATAATAAAAACAGTAGCATACCAGTAAACTTAATAAAATTATGTTTAGTTACCAAATAATTTGACAATCACAATACACTTATTGTGATGCAAGTATTTTTTTTTTTTTTACACATCCCCCCCAATCCCAATCCACCCATTTTATTTTATGTTACATGTTCACAGTTTTCACAGACAGGGCCTGTCCTCTTGTCTTTTTGGCTTGTTGTTTCTGATTGCACTTTGATGGAGATCAAATCCCAGAAGGGAATATTAAAACAAAATAAAGTTAAAACTTGTTTTGAACAATTTCTTTGTCATCTACAGATTGATTTTAAGTAGGGAGAGAAAAAAATCGATTTAAATCGTAAATCGGATTTTATGTGAAAAAATCTGGGATTTTTTTTTAGGCCATATCGCCCAGCCCTACTCTGTACAGATAAAAACGTTATCAAAATGATTCCCGTTGACACTGATCCATGGAAACGATAAAAGCGCTGTATTAATCATGCCAGACAAGTAATTGCCGATGTCACTTTGTAAAGAAAGACTACACGCCCGCACACATATGCATTCTAACGCGCATGCCTATAGACTAAACACGTATATATAGAATATATATATATACCCGTTAGTGATGTATTGATTATTTAATGTATGTTTAAATAAATTTGTCAAGTTATGACTATATGATTATATTTAAAAAATTGGAGTAGAAAATTAACTCTATAATTACATTTAGATGTCTAGATTTAGATTCAAAAGCAATTTACAAATTTTATTTGAGTATTTAATATTATATGTAAAAATTTGGGCTGTGTTGTTACCGAACCGTCATGTTTGTGTACCGTTACACCCGTAATATATAAGAGATGAGATCATATTGATTGATCAATTATTAGCTGATAGTGGCTCACTTGCTCACACACACAC
>NW_027509214.1:1032500-1042500 GCF_051911475.1 Siphateles boraxobius
TCCAAGACCAGGACTAGTCGAGACCGAGTCGAGTCCAAGACCAGGATTAGTCGAGACCGAGTCGAGTCCAAGACCAGGACTAGTAGAGTCCAAGACCAGGACTAGTCGAAACCTGAGTCGAGTCCAAGACCAGGACTAGTCGAGACCGAGTCCAAGACCAGGACTAGTCGAGTCCAAGACCAGGATTAGTCGAGTCCAAGACCAGGATTAGTGGAAACCCGAGTCAAGTCCAAGACCAGGACTAGTCGAGACCGAGTCGAGTCCAAGACCAGGATTAGTCGAGACCGAGTCCAAGACCAGGATTAGTCGAGACCGAGTCCAAGACCAGGATTAGTCGAGACCGAGTCAAGTCCAAGACCAGGATTAGTCGAGACCCGAGTCGAGTCCAAGACCAGGATTAGTCGAGTCCAAGACCAGAACTAGTCGAGACCCTAGTCGAGTCCAAGACCAGAACTAGTCGAGACCGAGTCAAGTCCAAGACCAGGATTAGTCGAGACCCGAGTCGAGTCCAAGACCAGGATTAGTCGAGTCCAAGACCAGAACTAGTCGAGACCCTAGTCGAGTCCAAGACCAGAACTAGTCGAGACCCTAGTCGAGTCCAAGACCAGAACTAGTCGAGACCCGAGTCGAGTCCAAGACAAGGACTAGTCGAGACCGAGTCCAAGACCAGGACTAGTCGAGTCCAAGACCAGGATTAGTCGAGTCCAAGACCAGGATTAGTCGAGTCCAAGACCAGAACTAGTCGAGACCCGAGTCGAGTCCAAGACCAGGACTAGTCGAGACCCAGTCGAGTCCAAGACCAGAACTAGTCGAGACCCGAGTTGAGTCCAAGACCAGGACTAGTCGAGACCGAGTCGAGTCCAAGACCAGGATTAGTCGACACCAAGACCAGGGCTGCGTTCCAAACCGCATACTTCCCTACTATATAATATGGGAAAAAGAGTAGGCGAGCAAAAAAGTACGTTCGAATCCTCAGTATTCATAAAAGAGTAGGCGAGAATTACCTGGTTGACGTACTAATTATCGCGAGATTTGGACGATAGTGCATTCCAATATGCCTACTTTCCTACTATATAGTAGGCGAAAACAGTACGTGAAAGAAGCAGTACGTTCGAAACATCAGTATTCCTAAAAGAGTAGGCGAGAAGTTCCCGGGTGATCTTCTGCTTTCGCCCAGACATTTGAGTGCTTTTCAGCTTGTACTCATCTATCCCAGGAGGCCACGCGAGAGCATACGTCATTATCAAACATCACGGAGATCAGCGACGCCGGGGGTTTTCAAATGTGAGTAAACACGGTTCCTTATGTGTTAAACTACAATAGAGTAGACGTTTTAACTGTTGAAGGTGTAAAGTAGTTAGACAGTATAGTATAGTTGTGATTTTGCTGTAAAAACATGTTTTGTATAGCTAGCTAACAGGGGAGCTCTAAGCACACGTAACGTCTCTAAAGTGGATTTACATAACCATATACATCTTAAACACGCTTATTTAAAATGTCTATTTACATCTGAAAGGAAAATATTGTAAGTATTGTCATATTGCAGATGAGCACATCACAACATGAAAAAGACATCTGAGTGATGTATGTGTGGCATTATCATAGGATAGGATAACGTTAATTCACTGTTGTCAACACTGTTGACATTAGACTAATGTGCTGTAAATAAGGTAAATAAACAAATCTATAAAGTAAGTAAACATGTTTTTATTCAGACTGGTGTGAGCACTGAGGATGAGGAGCCCAGAGCTGAATCCTGGAAACGGTGCCATGGATGAGACTGTCATAAGATCTCTCCATCTGCCCTTATCGCCTCAGATTGTGAAGCGCAGCGCAGCAACAAGCTCCGGCACGAAGGCACGGTCACCTCTGGTGAATTCATCAGAATAAAGCCGCAGAATGGGAACCGCTGTGTTGAGATGGCAGTAGGATGTGGGCTTCAGCGTCCAAATACATGCTTGTAGTTTGAATAAAGATTTGTTTCATGTGCATGCATTTGTTTATTGTGTGATGGTTACTTTTATTTGTTCTTTTACTCATTTATTCATGTTTCTTATTGTTGTCAGTATATAAAATATAATTATTTAATGTATGCATTAATTCATTGCTTGACTGACAATTGAGATGTTCACGTGTATTCATGCATAACTCATATAACAAAACAAATTACATTTTGCTTGTTTTATTAAATTATATCATTTTTAGTATATATAAAAAAGTAATATAATTAAGTATTGGTCAGCATTTAATATTATTTTGTTTAAGTTTTGGGGTGGGCTAACAATGCAATTCATTCTGAGTTAATATTACTTTTTTATGAGCGATACTTGCATTTTTCGAGTATAAAGTCAACAGTTTCTCCAAAGGAGATCTTCGAGCAGCGGCCCGACTCCTTGTGCACTGCAGACAGTAAACGCAGAGGAAAACTGTTCTAGGTTGTGCTGTCGAGTTACTGATGTTATGAAGTGTTAGTGCACCTGTCGCTCATATAATTTAAACTTATAAACTTATTACATAAAGATCATGGAAAGATACTAGTTGTATCTAACAATGAACAATCATAATGACAAAACAGAAAACATAAAGATCATTGGTTTGTGTACATCATAATATGATATTTGTACACAGGAAAAAAGAACAATAACAAGGCTAAATATCTTTAAATATAAATAGTTCTTCATAATACATTAAAAAATAGTTTTGTTGTTATTGTCTGAGGGATGAAACGAGAGGTAAATTCATCAAGAAAAGAGGAAAACTTGAAGGAGAAACTTTTTGGGTATAAAATAAAGAAATTAACAACATATTCAAGAGATAACGATTTTGGGGTTTCTTAAAAACAATCGTTATAAGGAACTGTGGGTCACATTAGAAGGGTTTAAAATATAACAACTTAAATCAACCCTAAATGTATTCACAAAATAAATTGGCAGCTGTTTCTTCAACAATACCACAAAATGAGCAAGTTTCATCAATATCAAGATATTTACAGATAGATGAATTAAACGTGTCGTTCATCTTTTAAGTTGTTGCGCTTGTGATAACGTGTCGTAGGTCACATGATAACGTCAACATGGCGAATGACGTCCGGATCGCATTCATACTCAACGAGATTTGGCTATAAAGTACCTACTCTTTTAGCGCTCGTTAAGTAAGTACTCATTGAAATTAAGTACCTACTCATTGAGTATGCGGTTTGGAACGCAGCCCAGGACTAGTCGAGACCCCAGTCGAGTCCAAGACAAGGATTAGTCCGGACCGAGTCCAACACCAGGACTAGTCGAGTCCTAGACCAGGATTAGTCGATTCCTAGACCAGAACTAGTCGAGACCCAAATCGAGTCCAAGACCAGGACTAGTCGAGTCCAAGACCAGAACTAGTCGAGACCCGAGTCGAGTCCAAGACCAGGACTAATCGAGACCGAGTCGAGTCCAAGACTAGGATTAGTCGAGACCGAGTCGAGTCCAAGACCAGGAGTAGTCGAGACCCGAGTCGCGCCCAAGACCAGGACTAGTCGAGACCAAGTCCAAGACCAGGGCTAGTCGAGTCCAAGACCAGGATTAGTCGAGAAAGAGTTGAGTCCAAGATCAGGGCTAGTCGAGTCCAAGACCAGGATTAGTCGAGAAAGAGTCGAGTCCAAGACCAGGGCTAGTCGAGTCCAAGACAAGGACTAGTCGAGTCCAAGACCAGGACTAGTCGAGGCCCGAGTCGAGTCCAAGACCAGGACTAGTCGAGGCCCGAGTCGAGTCCAAGACCAGGACTAGTCGAGGCCCGAGTCGAGTCCAAGACCAGGACTAGTCGAGACCCGAGTCCAAGACCAGGACTAGTCGAGACCCGAGTCCAAGACCAGGACTAGTCGAGACCCGAGTCCAAGACCAGGACTAGTCGAGACCCGAGTCCAAGACCAGGACTAGTCGAGACCCGAGTCCAAGACCAGGACTAGTCGAGACCCGAGTCCAAGACCAGGACTAGTCGAGTCGAGTCCAAGACCAGGACTAGTCGAGTCGAGTCCAAGACCAGGACTAGTCGAGTCGAGTCCAAGACCAGGAGTAGTCGAGTCGAGTCCAAGACCAGGACTAGTCGAGACCCGAGTCGAGTCCAGGACTAGTTGAGACCGAACCGAGTCCAAGATCAGGACTAGTTGAGACCGAGCCGAGTCCAAGACCAGGACTAGTCGAGTCGAGTCCAACACCAGGACTAGTCGAGTCCAAGACCAGGACTAGTCGAGTCCAAGACCAGGACTAGTCGAGTCCAAGACCAGGACTAGTCGAGTCCAAGACCAGAACTAGTTGAGTCCAGTCCAAGACCAGGGCTAGTCGAGTCGATTCCAAGACCAGGGCTAGTCGAGTCGAGTCCAAGATCAGGACTAGTCGAGTCGAGTCCAAGACCAGGGCTAGTCGAGTCCAAGACCAGGACTAGTCGAGTCCAAGACCAGGACTAGTCGAGTCCAAGACCAGGACTAGTCGAGTCCAAGACCAGGACTAGTCGAGTCCAAGACCAGGATTAGTCGAGTCCAAGACCAGGACTAGTCAAGTCCAAATCCAGGATTAGTCGAGTCCAAGACCAGGACTAGTCAAGTCCAAGACTAGTTGAGACCGAGCCGAGTCCAAGATCAGGACTAGTCGAGTCGAGTCCAAGACAGGGGCTAGTCGAGTCCAAGACCAGGACTAGTCGAGTCCAAGACCAGGACTAGTCAAGTCCAAAACCAGGACTAGTCAAGTCCAAAACCAGGACTAGTCAAGTCCAAAACCAGGACTAGTTGAGACCGAGCCGAGTCCAAGATCAGGACTAGTCGAGTCCAAGACCAGGACTAGTTGAGACCGACCTGAGTCCAAGATCAGGACTAGTCGAGACTCAGTCGAGTCCAAGATCAGGACTAGTCGAGACTCAGTCGAGTCCAAGATCAGGACTAGTCGAGTCGAGTCCAAGACCAGGACTAGTCGAGACCGGGTCGAGTCCAAGACCAGGACTAGTCGAGACCGAGTCGAGTCCAAGACCAGGACTAGTTGAGACCCGAGTCGAGTCCAAGGTCAGGACTAGTCGAGTCGAGTCCAAGACCAGGAGTAGTCGAGACCTAGTCGAGTCCAAGACCAGGACTAGTCGAGACCGAGTCGAGTCCAAGACCAGGACTAGTCGAGACCTGAGTCGAGTCCAAGACCAGGACTAGTCGAGACTGGGTCGAGTCCAAGACCAGGAGTAGTCGAGACCTAGTCGAGTCCAAGACCAGGACTAGTCGAGACCGAGTCGAGTCCAAGACCAGGACTAGTCGAGACCTGAGTCGAGTCCAAGACCAGGACTAGTCGAGACTGGGTCGAGTCCAAGACCAGGACTAGTCGAGACCGAGTCGAGTCCAAGATCAGGACTAGTCGAGACCGAGTCGAGTCCAAGACCAGGACTAGTCGAGACCGAGTCGAGTCCAAGACCAGGACTAGTCGAGACCGAGTCGAGTCCAAGACCAGGACTAGTCGAGTCGAGTCCAAGACCAGGACTAGTCGAGACCGAGTCGAGTCCAAGACCAGGACTAGTCGAGACCGAGTCGAGTCCAAGATCAGGACTAGTCGAGACCGAGTACATCTGAGACAGAGACAGAAAAAAAGAATCCTCTTCAAGACCATGTACTTTACCATTGATTATTTATGTGATTCGAGAGACAGAATATCTTCTATTCTAAGATAATTATTTTGCATTATTTCATTTTCATTTATTTTATTTATGAAGCACAATTGACCCTTCGCTAAGCCCCGCCCTCCTTAGTTACTGTTGCTACGCCTGTCAAGCTTTTGCGTCTAGCATATCTATCACGGTGTGTATGCACCGTGTGTCAGACATTCCTAATGAGATAATTAGTAAGTTTAGGCAAACATGTGAAATATCTGAGAGAGCAAGACAAAAGGGACTGCAGTGTGCATTAGAGGGATATATCCACGACATAATATGCAACCGATTAGAGAATAATTTAATAAAAATTGAAGCTAAACCCTAAAGTCGCAGCAGCAGCGCCTCATACGCTGACCAATCACATGAGAAACACACACATTGAGGAACAGCTATGTTCGTGCACAGCAGGGTAAGTGACATTTGAAACTAATCTAATAATTATAAATCAAACAGTTTATCCATAAATCTTGTGGAATAACACAAAACACCGGGAGAGCCGCGATCGGATTGGCTTAAAGTTACTCAGTCAGGGGTAGTAGGCCGTCGATTAACAAAATGCTGAAATATATTTTAAAGTATGTCAGTGAGCCTCCCGCTTGTCTTTAAATGTCTTATTTTACGTTAAAACATACATGTGCATTATGAACAAAGAACCGTAATTATTTCCAACTTCCAAGCAATATGTGTTTTTGTTAATCCTGTCGACATTTAGTTGTGAATGTGGTCTCCACACTGCTGATCCACGCACATCCTTTCTCACCTTGGCTTTTAGATTTTAGGGAAGGAAAAAAATTCCACTCCCCCGTCCAAACTTTTAGGATTCCGGGTATCAGATTTGCAGAATCCATACGCACAACGCTTTGGCATGTTTCCCTCGCTCGAAAGCTTGCCAGACCTCCCGCACCTAGTTACGGTTGCTAAGACAGGATTGGCCAGGTTTTGGCGGTTTTCGGGCGTGGCTTAGCGAAGGGTCAATTAAAACAACGTAATGTTGACCAATGTGCTGTACAGTCACACAATAAAATTACATAAATAAAATGTACTTTCAGACAAAACAATGACTAACCAACATCTGTTAAGAGCCTCTTAGCCTACTGAGCCAAACGCTAATTCTAGCAAATGGAATTTCAGGTTTGGTTTAAAATAACGTAAAGAATGAACCAGTCTGAGATGTAGAGATTATTCCAGGGCTTCGGAGCTGCTACTGCAAATGCCCGATCTCCACTCAATCCCACTCTGGTCTCGGGATGTCTAGGATCATCGGATTTGCTGATCTGAGATCTAGAAGGTTTAGGTTTATGTTTATGAAGGAGATGCACTAAGTATGGTGGGGCCAAATTATGCAATGCTTTATATACAAAAATTAATAATTTACAATCAATTCTGAACTGCACAGGCAACCAATGAAGTGAGTCCCAGTTAAAAGCCTAGCCGACGCATTTAGAGACGATTGACAGAAACGATGGTTTGACAGTACTTGGCTAACACCCACAAACAGCGAGTTACAATAATCTAGTCCTTCAGAAATAAAAGCATGAATAATCCTTTCAAAATCACTGGAGGACAAGAACGGTTTAACCTTTGCTATTGATCTTAAATGGAAGAAACAATATTCAGTTTTACTTTCATTCAGATTCAGAAAGTTTTGTGACATCCAAGACTTACTTCTTGCAAACATCTCAATAGAGACTCAGTAGAACTTTTGTCCTGTTTCCGCAACGGTAAATGAGTGTCATCTGCGTTAAGGATGCTAGTGGAAAACAGCACCTAAAGGTAGCATACATATGAAACAAAACTGGACCAAGAATAGATCCTTGTGGAACCCCTTTAGAAGGTTCAGAATGAACTGAAAACATCCTATTAAAAAGGAAGGATCAGAACCAATCGAGTGCATGCGCCGAATTCCCACTGTCTTTTCCAGGCGGGAGACTCGGATATTATGATCAATGTTTTCAAACGCTGCGCTCAGAGTAAAACTGAACCCGCTGAACTGCCAGAATCAATCAATCAGGATATCATCTAGAACCTTCAACGAGGCGTGTCTGTATGATCTGATCTAAACTCTGACTGAACGTTTTCAAAAATCTCATTTTGAACTGGAAAAGTCTGCAGTTGTTTAATGTGACTTTTTCAAGAAGTTTGGATAAAAAGATGTTTTTTTCTAAAGAGGCTTTACAAAAACGTGCTAAAATCCATCAGAACTGTGGCTGTTTCTAAACTTCTATTAATTAAAGTCAATATACTAGGACCAATAATATCAAAAGTATGCTTAACTAATCTAGATGGAATAAGATCACGGCCACAATTTGTAATGATCAAAAAGCATGTGTGCATATTAAAGTGTGCATATAAGCTGCCTGGTTGTTTTAAAGCAACACTAAGTAAGAATTTTTACCTTAAAATAATCGTTTCAGTGGTTCATCAATCGTGACATGGTGAAATGCACTTACGGCACAGCTTTGCGGTATCTGATATATCCACGCTATGTAAGATTGCCAGATCGGGTTGCGTTTCTGTAGTTTTAATGAGACATAAGAAAACTACTAATTTGACTTGCTTTACGGCAAGCGTTACAATCAAAGAGTATAGAAGTAACAAGAGGTGAAACTCCGTTGCAGTTTAGGTAACAATTAGTGATCGACCGATATTGATTTTTTATAACCGATACCGATACAGATTATTTGCATGTGTATGTGCCCGATAACCGATATGCAGAACCGATATTTATTTACTGTTATACTTCTGTTTTTGGCACAATTATTACAACACAAATGAACTGAACAAACCATTTTATTTATAACAATCACTCCCTCCTTGCATACAAAAAAAAAAACCTTTATATTTATACACAAATAAATAGAGGGGTCTGAGTAAAAAATAAAGTGCACTGTTACTAAGTGTCTTTGTTTAAAAATAAAAGCTTTGATGAGGTAAAAAATAAAGCACAAAAACTATTCTAACATATTTGGATATGTTTATTTGTTTTCATAAATGGTAAACTAATCAAATTACAATAAAAACATTTATATTATTGCATTATATAATTTATATCTAAATTATACATATCATTTATAAGCATCAGCAGCAACAATGTTAACAATAGGCAAAATAAATGTTAAAAGTCTAATGTTTTCATATGGAAAACATAATTGACAGGGGAGTCATATCACCTTTGCAGAAATGTAATTCATTTTAAACAGTTTTAGAAGGTTTATGTGGCGTTTAATAGGTTTAAACTAAGAGTGAGGAATAATTCACTGGGTAATATTAATTCACTGAATAATATTAGCTGGAATAGCCTATAACATCAGGAAAGTAACAAACAAAACAGCATATACATCATTGCATTTTCCAACTAGTATGTTATTAATTATTATTAATATTTTTTCGGTCTAGATCATGAAATGCTTTATGACAAAGTGCTGTTTATGTATGCATTTACACATAACTATAACATTAGGCTATACGTTACTCAACCGCGATCGCGCGTGCAGATAATAAATAATTAATTTCCACAAAGCGGTAGGCTATATTTAGATGTGTATTAGCGAAATAATTGCTATGTAGTAAATGATAATATAATCTAGGGTGTTTAAACAAGATAATCTTGTCAAAAGTTTCATTCAGTGGCCGTGCTTGAGCATTCCTGATCATCAACCCAGTGAGTGTTCAGCAATATGAACGAACTTTTTTTTCAAGACTAATGGTGAGCAAATACAACAGATAGAGAATTAAATTCAGCGCTTTTATTTTCAACATGCACTCATTCATGTCTGTTTTATTTAATTCATGTAAAGTTACGTCTTTATTGGGGAAGGACATGACGGATTACGCTACGTGGCTCAATGAGTTCGTCTCAATTTTTTAGAACCAAGCTG
Source organism: Siphateles boraxobius (assembly GCF_051911475.1). Classification (NCBI taxonomy): domain Eukaryota; kingdom Metazoa; phylum Chordata; class Actinopteri; order Cypriniformes; family Leuciscidae; genus Siphateles; species Siphateles boraxobius. Next base: position 1,042,037 of record NW_027509214.1, read on the forward strand.
CATAAATAAACTATATCAGGCATTTATGTCTCAAACATCATTTCTGCATGCATGTCTGTTATGTTAAATAAAGTTGAATAATTAAAGCAAAGCAAGTAGAACATATACTTTACCTGTGCACAGAGTTGTTATTGACTGATCTCCTCAGACGCGGGCTGCAATGGCGGAATTCTCAAAACGGCCACAAGATGGCGCCGTTTATCGGAAAATCCGATATTACAAAACCGATTCCCGATTATGGGAAAATGCTTAAATATCGGGAAAAATATCGGTGAACCGATACATCGGTCGATCACTAGTAACAATCGCTAGATGGCGCTGCTGTCGCGCTGACGCCATTTTGGACTGAACCAACGGGTTTACCGTTAGCACAACTGTACAGCATAATGTCTGGAAATAATTGGAAACAAAGAAAACAGTGTTCTGCCATCAACTGCAACAACTACCTGTGTACAACCAATCAA
>NW_027509214.1:1047500-1120000 GCF_051911475.1 Siphateles boraxobius
CTCACTCATCGGTTAGTCTCGGTTAATCGCGGCTCATTGTGCAGGGAAATGTCTGACAGTGGCGGGGGAGAGGATGGTGGTGGTGTGATGGAGGGTTCTGCTGCCGTACACACAGTGGCGGACGCCTCAGTTCTGCAGAAACACATCCGAAAGCTCGTGCCACTGCTCCTGGAAGATGGCGGCGACGCGCCCGCGGGCCTCGAGAGCGCGCTGGAGGAGAAGAGCGCGCTCGAGCAGATGAAAAAGTTCCTGTCAGATCCACAGATTCACTCTATTCTGGTGGAACGGAACGCGCTGAAAGGTTAAAAGCCGCATGGTCATCATTTAATCACACCTTAAGGGCTAAAATAACTCGCATGCGTTATTAAGCTCATGCTTGCAATGTCTGTGTGCGGGTTTGCCGCGTCTGTCAATCGATTTCGTGATGTTTTATTGCATTATCGCAGGTTTGTGTGGCTCGCCCTGTTTGAGTCGATCCTGTGATGTGTCAAAAATGAAAGTTTATCTAATGTTTATTTTAGAAACATGGGTGTAAAGAGACTGCTTGAATTTGTGATAAAATGTCAACAATAAGTGATAAATGCGCGTTCAGGGCGTGTTTGGTGCACTGCAGATCGGTGACGTCACGATCATCCGAGTAGGAAAGATCGATTCCTCGATTTTAACCGTTATCGATTCTTAAGTCCCAGCTAGCAATCAATCTTAACTTTAGTTGATGCGTGAACAAGTTTCTCTAAACATTTTTTTTAACTTATGCCATCAAATAATCACAATAAGCTTCGTTAGTTATGATTTTAAACAAAGTATCAGCTTTCATATTCTATCAGCTTCATCAGTAAACTCTGTCAGTAAATGTGTGTTTGTGTCTCTAATGTGTGTGACTGATGAACCAATCATCTCTTCCTCTTTACTACTAGTTACAGCAGTAAATAAACATCAATGAACATCAGAAGGAATGTTGAAATATTCAGAACAACTGCCTGAAATCAATCATGTGTCCTGTAATCCGTCAATCAGTGTTTCAATCGCGGAAAAACGCCAAGAAAACAGCTTGAGAACAACAATGTCATGTAATTTACCTCAGACATTTAATGACGATAAACTCGATTATCTAGCAAATTAACTCTAGAGAGGAGCATTCTGATAAATATATGCGCTATACAGTGTTCATTATATTTTCACTTTGGGCTTCAAGAATGCTCTTCAGAAACACCACGGGTGACGTCACGAACACTACGACCATATTCTATACAGTCTATGATCATAACCTGTAATGCACAGTAACGCACAGGGTTCCTGTTGAGATCACAGCTTCAGTTTGGAGAGATTGTATTACTTTATACTGTATATCAGATTCAGTACAATTTATCTATTCAAATGAATGGGGATTGATAATTGTGTAATGTGTGCCGGTGTGCATCATCATTACAGTGATCACAGTGATTTACTGTAACTAGCGTCGGGACGGGAGCGATGCGGTGTTCGCGTTTATATAAATGTGCTCTTATGTCCAGTAACACACATTGTCACATGTCTGGATTTAAATAATAGTCATGTTGAATGTTAAACAAAGACTGGTTTATCACAACAGCCGATGTTTCTTGTGTTTGACGCAGAGGATGTTGGCGATGAAGGCGAGGAGGAGCGCGAGTGCATTTCCTACAGCATTAGCATCGACATCCACTACGGGCTCAAATCTAACAGGTGACGAGCTCAAACATGTGATCCTGATCTGTGTGTGTCCGCTAATGTGATCCTGATCTGTGTGTGTCCGCTAATGTGATCCTGATCTGTGTGTGTCCGCTAATGTGATCCTGATCTGTGTGTGACCGCTAATGTGATCCTGATCTGTGTGTGTCCGCTAATGTGATCCTGATCTGTGTGTGTCCGCTAATGTGATCCTGATCTGTGTGTGTCCGCTAATGTGATCCTGATCTGTGTGTGTCCGCTAATGTGATCCTGATCTGTGTGTGTCCGCTAATGTGATCCTGATCTGTGTGTGTCTGCTAATGTGATCCTGATCTGTGTGTGTCTGCTAATGTGATCCTGATCTGTGTGTGTCCGCTAATGTGATCCTGATCTGTGTGTGTCCGCTAATGTGATCCTGATCTGTGTGTGTCTGCTAATGTGATCCTGATCTGTGTGTGTCCGCTAATGTGATCCTGATCTGTGTGTGTCTGCTAATGTGATCCTGATCTGTGTGTGTCTGCTAATGTGATCCTGATCTGTGTGTCTGCTAATGTGATCCTGATCTGTGTGTGTCCGCTAATGTGATCCTGATCTGTGTGTGTCTGCTAATGTGATCCTGATCTGTGTGTGTCCGCTAATGTGATCCTGATCTGTGTGTGTCTGCTAATGTGATCCTGATCTGTGTGTGTCCGCTAATGTGATCCTGATCTGTGTGTGTCTGCTAATGTGATCCTGATCTGTGTGTGTCCGCTAATGTGATCCTGATCTGTGTGTGTCTGCTAATGTGATCCTGATCTGTGTGTGTCCGCTAATGTGATCCTGATCTGTGTGTGTCTGCTAATGTGATCCTGATCTGTGTGTGTCTGCTAATGTGATCCTGATCTGTGTGTGTCCGCTAATGTGATCCTGATCTGTGTGTGTCTGCTAATGTGATCCTGATCTGTGTGTGTCCGCTAATGTGATCCTGATCTGTGTGTGTCCGCTAATGTGATCCTGATCTGTGTGTGTCTGCTAATGTGATCCTGATCTGTGTGTGTCCGCTAATGTGATCCTGATCTGTGTGTGTCCGCTAATGTGATCCTGATCTGTGTGTGTCCGCTAATGTGATCCTGATCTGTGTGTGACCGCTAATGTGATCCTGATCTGTGTGTGTCTGCTAATGTGATCCTGATCTGTGTGTGTCTGCTAATGTGATCCTGATCTGTGTGTGTCCGCTAATGTGATCCTGATCTGTGTGTGTCTGCTAATGTGATCCTGATCTGTGTGTGTCCGCTAATGTGATCCTGATCTGTGTGTGACCGCTAATGTGATCCTGATCTGTGTGTGTCCGCTAATGTGATCCTGATCTGTGTGTGTCTGCTAATGTGATCCTGATCTGTGTGTGTCTGCTAATGTGATCCTGATCTGTGTGTGTCCGCTAATGTGATCCTGATCTGTGTGTGACCGCTAATGTGATCCTGATCTGTGTGTGTCCGCTAATGTGATCCTGATCTGTGTGTGTCTGCTAATGTGATCCTGATCTGTGTGTGTCTGCTAATGTGAACGTGATCTGTGTGTGTCTGCTAATGTGAACGTGATCTGTGTGTGTCCGCTAATGTGATCCTGATCTGTGTGTGTCTGCTAATGTGATCCTGATCTGTGTGTGACCGCTAATGTGATCCTGATCTGTGTGTGTCCGCTAATGTGATCCTGATCTGTGTGTGTCTGCTAATGTGATCCTGATCTGTGTGTGTCCGCTAATGTGATCCTGATCTGTGTGTGACCGCTAATGTGATCCTGATCTGTGTGTGTCCGCTAATGTGATCCTGATCTGTGTGTGTCCGCTAATGTGATCCTGATCTGTGTGTGTCCGCTAATGTGATCCTGATCTGTGTGTGTCCGCTAATGTGATCCTGATCTGTGTGTGTCCGCTAATGTGATCCTGATCTGTGTGTGTCTGCTAATGTGATCCTGATCTGTGTGTGTCTGCTAATGTGATCCTGATCTGTGTGTGTCTGCTAATGTGATCCTGATCTGTGTGTGTCTGCTAATGTGATCCTGATCTGTGTGTGTCTGCTAATGTGATCCTGATCTGTGTGTGTCTGCTAATGTGATCCTGATCTGTGTGTGTCTGCTAATGTGAACGTGATCTTCCAGCCTGGCGCTGATCAAGCGTACGGGAGTCATCGACGCGGATAAGCCGATCTCCACTCAGGTGCGAGTTCTGACGCTCAGTGAAGACTCCCCATACGAGACCCTGCACTCCTTCATCAGCAATGCTGTCGCTCCGTACTTCAAATCCTACATCCGGGAGTCTGGTAAAGCCGACAGGTAACGTCTCTCCGACATCATTCCTGAACGAGTCCTTCACTTCATCTCCTGATGATTTACTCTCCTCACTTCATCCACGATGTTCATGCGTTTCTTTCTTCAGTCGTAAAGAAATGAAGGTTTTTGAGGAAAACACTCCAGGATTTTCTCCACATAGTGACTTCAATGGAGTCCAACGGGTCGAAGGTCCAAATGTGAAAATCCTGGAGTGTTTTCCTCAAAAACCTTCATTTCTTTTCCACTGAAGAAAGAAACGCATGAACATCGTGGATGACGTGAGGAGAGTAAATCATCAGGAGATTTTAATCCTGAAGTGAACGACTCTTTTTAAAGAAGCTATACGACCACAGAAAGAAACTGATTGCACAGATCCATTCGTGATGGGGATGTTATGAGTCAACACACACATCATAATCGTTGGTTAACAAACAAGTATTCATTACTTCAATGAGCTCATTGTATCTACATTAAGTTATTACATCGTTTAAATTGATAAATTTTTAGCTAACTGTTCTGAAATGCATAACTTGTACAGTTTCCTCTGATAACGAATCTCTCTAAACTGTAATATGGGTATTTTCTGTAAAGCTGCTCTGAGATGATGTTATTGTGAAAAGCGCTGTACAACTGAACGTGTGTGTGTGTGTTCAGGGATGGAGATAAGATGGCCCCTTCGGTGGAGAAGAAGATCGCGGAGCTGGAGATGGGGCTCCTACACCTCCAGCAGAACATCGAGATCCCCGAGATCAGTCTGCTAATACACCCCATCATCACCAACGTGGCCAAGCAGTGCTACGAGCGCGCCGAGAAGCCCAAGGTCACCGACTTCGGGGACAAAGTGGAGGATCCCAGCTTTCTGAACCAGCTGCAGTCCGGCGTCAACCGCTGGATCCGGGAGATACAGAAGGTGTGTGTGTGTGTGTGTGTGTGTGTGTGTGTGTGTGTGTGTGTGAGAGAGAGTGTGTGTGTGTGTGTGTGCGAGAGAGAGTGCGAGAGAGAGTGCGTGTGTGTGTGTGTGCTCAACGAAGTGTCTCCTTCTGCTCCTCATGGTGTTGTGCACAGCTCTCCTCTCCGGGCGAGACTCAGTCTCTGCTTAATATTGAGCCTGTGAAAGTAAATTATTTAGATTGTCATCTACATTGGAGCCAGTATGGATGAGTTTTTCCTCTATATTCTCATTATATATGAGCCATAAAAGCCTGATGAATCATATATTATACTCAACTAAGAACTAAGAATATTTTTAATAATAGTTCAATAAACTGTTCCATTTAAAAAATAGCTTTTTCTGAATGTTATTTCATATGTCAGGCTTTACAGAGTTATCAGCTGTCCTCTAATACTCGCCCTCATGTCGTTCAGACAGGATGTAGAGCGTCCGGTCACCAAATCTGTGTGTTGAACATTAATCAGCGGTTCTGGATAAATAGACTTTCAGTGGATTTCTACAATTTCATTAATAATGACAACTTTTGGAAATGTAAGTCCTGGAAAACCTTTGAAAACAGCCATTTTTATGAAGTACTCATAAGAAAATATATGGGAAATTTATTTAGAATTTTATTGATGAAACAATCTTTTCACACAAATTAACTTTGCAGTCCGTCTGATATCGAGGCATTTCGCACGGCTATGAGTGTGATGTTGCTCATATAAATATCCAAGTATATGATACAGCTTTTATTCTTCAAGTCAATCATATATTCATGGAAATAAATCAGTTTGAATAAGGGAAGCGATATCTTTATCAGATTATCCTGTCAGTGGTTACCAGAACTGTGTGTGTTAAACGTCAGTTTAGGATAAATAGACTTTCAGTGGATCTCTGCGATTTCATTAGAAATATCTTCATGTGTGTTTCGAAAGTTTGACATGAGAGCGAGTGATTTTAGTGTGACCTGTGTAACCAGAAGTGATGTTGATTGAGGTTGTGCTGTGTGTGTGTGTGTGTGCTGTAGGTGACGAAGCTGGACCGAGACCCGGCCTCGGGAACGGCCCTGCAGGAGATCAGCTTCTGGCTGAACCTGGAGCGAGCGCTCAACCGGATCCAGGAGAAGAGGGAGAGTCCCGAGGTCCTGCTCACGCTCGACATCCTCAAACACGGCAAACGCTTCCACGCCACCGTCAGCTTCGACACCGACACAGGTGAGCGCCCGCACTCGCGTAAACCCCTCCACTGCAGCTTACCCGTGTCGAGTACCGGCAAACCCGGGAGTGGTGCGCTCCACGTTAGAGAATTCATAAACCACATCAACACAGCGTTTACTAAGGATACGCGATATATTTAAAACAATAGGTTACTATCGTAACCCCGGTTCTCTGAAACATCGAGTGGAGAGATCCACCTATGGGAAGGGCATCCGTACCTGACCTCTGCAGAAGCATCCAATTGCACCAAGTCTGGCTAGACAGACAGAAGCGCGCAGCCAATGCCAGGTGAGGCCACACCCCCTCACCTAAGGGCATATAACATCTGGGCGCGCTGCTATTCCTCAGTAAGTATATTCGCTTCTCGTGCAGCAAGCGGGGCAAAGCTGGTGGATCTCTCCACTCGATGTTTCAGAGAACCGGGGTTACGATAGTAACCTATTGTTCTCTTTCATCATCTCGTGTTCGAGATCCACCTATGGGAGAGACATGGACAGCTCCCCGATTGCCCAATACACTCACAGTGAGGTTCTGAAAGCCAGAGAAAGACGGTCACCCCGGGGAGGCGGTGCCTGACACGTCCATTAATCATGAACCTGCAAAGGTGACGCCACACCGACTGCTGTGGACACGCAGGACATGAAGCATGCATGAGACACATACATGAAAGTACCCCCAACCCACCAAGGCACATAAACTAAACCCATAACGGGAAGTAAATGTTTGGTGGCAAGAATGAACATGACCAGCCGGGCCATTCACTCTTATTGGTTTCAACAGGGTACAGGGAAGAGCTAAGAAGACCCAACCCCTAAAACCGAATGTGCTACCGAGGTTCTGGTGACATCCAGCCGGTAGTAACGCACAAAGGTATGAGGAGAAGCCCAACTGGCAGCGGAGCAGATGTCCTGCAGTGACACTCCCCTAAACAAAGCCCAAGAGGCGGCTAAGCCCCTTGTGGAATGAGCTCTGATGCCCCTTGGGGGCTGCACTCCCTTTGCTTCATAAGCCATAGTTATAGCGCCCACAACCCAATGTGAGAGGCGTTGCTTCGATATGGGACTCCCTCTGTGCGGAGGGGCCCATGAAACAAAGAGCTGGTCGCTCTTCCGGAAAGCGCTGGTCCTGGTCATATAAGCCTGTAAAGCACGGACTGGACACAGAGCATTCAGCCTCTGATCCTCCAGAGAGGTAAAAGGTGGAGGGTGAAAAGCGGACAGCTCCAACACCTCCGAAGTGAACGCAGGGAAGCACTTCGGCATGAAGGCCGGGTTAGGCTTAAGGGAAACCTTATCTCCACTGAGGGAGAACTTAGTGCACGAGGGGTGAACCGAGAGTGCATGTAGCTCACTGACACGTTTGGCAGATGCCAAGGCCAAGAGCAAAGCTGTCTTGAAGGACAGCAGCTTAAGGGAAATACTCCCCAGGGGCTCAAAAGGATGTTGAGACAGTGCTTCCAGCACCATGGAGAGGTCCCATTCCGGAACAGTTCTCCTGATGACTGGCAACGAGCGGCGTGCACCCTTCATGAATCTGCGGATTAGAGGGTGCTGCCCGACAGTAGAGCCCTCAAAACCCACATGACAGGCTGAAATCGCAGCCAAATAGACCTTAATGGTGGAAAAAGACCTCCCTTTTTCCATGAGGTCCTGAAGGAAACACAAAATATCAGGAACTGAGCACTGATAAGATGTGAGACCGCGCCCATCGCACCACCCTTCGAACACGTGCCACTTACAGCCATATAAGGACCGTGTAGAGACGGCCCTGGCATTCTGAATAGTGGCGACCACACGCGGCGAAAGCCCAAGTGCGTTCAGGTTCGTCCTCTCACGGGCCAGGCCCAGAGAGCCACCCTGTCCGGGTGGGGGTGGTAAATCTCCCCGTTGGCTTGGGACAATAGATCCGTGCGAACGGGAAGGTGCCACGGCTCGGCGTATAACAGAGGAATTATCTCCGCCAGCCATGGTGCCTTGGGCCACCTGGGTGCTATCAGAATGAGAGACAGGCCCTGCTCTCTCACCCTGGCCAATGAGGGAATTATCAGGCACAGGGGAGGAAAAGCATACAGGAGCACTCTGGGCCATGGGTGGGCCAGTGCGTCTACCCCGAGGGGCGCGTCCATGTCCCTTAGAGAGAAGAACATAGGACAATGGTAGTTTTCGCGCGAGGCGAATAGATCTACGCTCGCCCGTCCGAATCTCATCCATAGCATTTCCACTATCTGAGGGTGAAGACGCCAATCTCCGTAGATTGGGTTTCCCCTTGATAGCAGATCCGCACCTCTGTTCAGAATGCCCGGAACGTGAGTTGCGCGTAACGACAGGAAAACCCGTCTGCTCCACACCAAAAGCTTGTAAGCTAGAGCGTGGAGTTTCGACGAGCGCATGCCGCCCTGACGGTTGATATAAGCCACAGCCGTGGTATTGTCGCACCGTACTAGAACGTGATGTCCCTGCAGGCGAGGCAGAAAATGATTCAGAGCTTTCCAAATGGTTAAAAGCTCTAAATAGTTTGTGCGCTGAACGTAGTCTGTTTGGCCACAGACCGTTCACCGTTCTGCCCTCCTGGGTGGCACCCCAGCCTGTCAAGGACGCATCTGTCGTCACAACTTTCCGCATCGTAACCGCCCCCAGAGGGGTTCCCCGTGCGTAAAAGTTCTCGCTCTCCCAGTGGCGCAAGGTCGCCGAGCAGGCGCGTGTCACTGTTACCGAGCGGCAAAGGTCGCGAATCGGGCTGAAATGTAGTGACAAGACCCATTTCATGAACGCCCTCATCCTCAGAAGTCCCAATGGCACAACTTGGGTGGATGAAGCCATGAGACCCTGTAGCCTGAGACATGTGCGATATTGCACTTTCGCCCCTTCTCTGAACTGCGTCAGACAGTTCATCAGAGAGCGAACGCGCTCTTGAGAGAGGCGCGCTCGCATGGAGACCGAATTCAACTCCAAGCCCAAGAAAATGACATTCTGACTGGGCGTGAAATTGCTCTTGCTCACATTCACTTGAAACCCGAGCGATGTGATGTGCGCGAGCACACGGTCGGTGTCCTGCAACACCTTCTCCTTTGATTCGGCTATGATGAGCCAATCGTCTATATAAGTCAGGATTCTCAGACCTGATATTCTCAGAGGTGCTAAGCCCGCCTCCGCGCACAGACAGAAAGACCGGGGACTCAAACTGAGTCCAAACGGAAGAACTGTGAATTCGTAACATATGCCCTGGTAGGCGAAACGAAGAAACTTCCTGTGCGGAGGATAGATGCTTATGTGAAAGAAAGCATCTTTCAGATCGACTGATGTGAACCAGTCGTTCTGTTTTATGGCACGGGCGAGTGCGCCTTGTGTCAGCATTCTGAAATTGTATTTCCTCAAATGTTTGTTCAACACTCGAAGGTCCAAGATAGGGCGGAGAGAGCCGCCTTTTTTCGGGACCAGAAAATAACGGGAATAAAAACCCTGGTTCATCAGATTGGGAGGTACCACCTGAATCGCTCCCTTGTTTAAGAGAGATGAAATTTCCTCTTTCAGAATGTGAGAGGCGTTCTCTTCCGTGTGAGAAAAGAGAATGCCGTTGAAATGCGGGGGTTTTACTGCGAATTGCAATCTGTAACCCTGCATTACTGTACGCATCACCCACTCGGGAGCTGAAACGGTTCGCCAAGCCGCTTCGTGACTCGCGAGAGCTCCCGCTCGGGCCAGAGCGGAGCTGTGTGAGACCGACAGGTTTATTTGTGATGCAATGGCGCCATCTAGTGGGTACACTAGAGGCGACATGCAGGGGTTCGGAGGGATTTCCTCTCTCTGCAGTGAGATGAATTCTCTCTGCGGAGAGAGGTTTTCCCACCGAAACGAATTCATTTGATTCGTATTTTTTTGTGTTTTGTGTGTTTTGTGTTGGGCAAACACTGGGGCCGAAGCCTTTATTGAGAGAGTGAGGGGAACAGAGTGTGGGCAGTGTGGTGTCACTGAGCTTAAACTTTCCCTTACAAAGGGCCCCCTGAACGTGGGGGGAAAACACACATCTCTCGAACACACGAGCTGGGCAGTCTCGTTTACACACGGAGAGCTGACCCATCCGCGGGACCCCCTGGGTTTTTTGGACGGGGGTCCTAGAAGAGGAGGGGAGTCCGAAGGGCTTGCGGCCCGTGAACATGGACTCGAAGCCCCCATCGGCTGAACATCAGGCAGGCCGCTTGCGTTTCGAGTCGGTGGGGTTGGAATTCGCAGGTCTCCCGGCCGCGGCCGCGGCCGCGGCGGGAGCGGGCTTACCCCAGTGCTTGTGTGTAGGTGCTGGGTTATGTTGCCGAGGGGGTGGTTTGTTGCGGGGCTTTTCTCTGCCCTGATGAAACTGTCGTCCCGTGGCCGGTGGGTTAGGCAAATGCACAGGGGGCGCCTGGCGTGGGACTGACTTCCTAGGAAGGCAAAGTTTGAAGGCCTCATCCTCCTTTTTCTTATCGTCACACCGTTGTTGCATCAGTGCGACGGCGGGGCCGAAGAGAGCCCGGCCGGGCTCCACCGGCGCGCCCGCGATGCGCCGTTTCTCACTGTCAGGGAGTCCCGACAGGTTCAGCCAGAGCGCGCGCTCTCCGACCACGGAAAGCGCCATGGAGCGCCCGCAAGCTTGGACGGCCTGCCGAGCGTTACGGAGGACGAGGTCGTTCACCGTTAGGATCTCCTTCCACAGGGTTTCAGAAGGATTTCCCTTTTCCAATTGTTGCCCTAACTCTTCAAGGATCTCCGCCTGGTAGGCGGAGAGGAGCGAAGAAACGTTAAGGGCCCTGACAGCCACGGCCGAGGACTTATAAGCTGCCTGGTGAACGGAGGCAGCAAAACGGTCCATCTTGTTGGGCAAGACCGGCTTGGGGGGAGCGAGCAGCCCGCCCTGAGCGGGGTTAAGGTGCCTGGCGATGGAAGGTTCGACGGTGGGAGGTTCGCCCATACCGTGCGCCGCCATGTCCTTAACCTCGAGTCCCGTGAGACCGTGTTTGAAGTCGAGCGGGTCGCTCCAATAATTTCTCATGTGCTTCGCGCACGCCGGGAGGATGGGGAAGAGTTGTTTCCTCGGGCCGGGAGGGGGTCCCAGCACTTTCCCATCATAAATATCCCTCTCCTGGTCGGTGGCGCTCTGCGGTGCCGGCCATTCGATGTTGAGACGAGCGGCCGCTCGCTCACACACTTCCAGGAGGATGGCTTGAGGCAGAACCGCGTGGGCCGTAGCCTGGGGAACACCAGAGGGCGGGATGGCCTCCTCGTCCTCTGAAACCCCAAGAATGGCCGCATCCTCCTCTTCGCCAGAACCGGGCAGGTCGTGGACGAGAGTGAGGTTGTCCCCGAAGATGTCCTCCTCGGGGAAGGCGGGATTGGGCTGGTCAGCCCAGACGAGAGACGTTGCGCCCCGGGAGGCCCCCGGTAGCGCGTCGTCATCACCGTGTCCCCCGTCCGAGTCAGAAGGGCTGAGCCCGGTGCACTGTGTCACTGCCACCTTAAGACGGCGTTTTAGCAGCTTCCTAGGCAGCAAGAGGCAGAAACTGCAATTCTCCGGGTTTTCAAGGGCTTCCCGAGCGTGGTTAAGACCCAAACAGACCACGCAAAGCTGATGAAGATCCTTAGCTGCGATGAGGGCACCACACGCGGCCGGGCAGGCCCGTGACATGCTATCCCCTGGAGAGGCTGCAGGCTTAGACAGTGACATACCAGCGAAGAAAACGGAGAAATCCGTGGCGGGCAGCCGCGAGGAGAAACGGTGAAAATAGCGAGAGCGTGGGCGGCTCCGAATGCAAAGCAGCAGTAGTTGAAAAATAAACAACTGTCACGTCCGGCGGAGGCTGATCTGGTCAATATGTCCTCCTGAAGACACGAGGTGAGCAGTGTAAAAATCCAACCGAGCTGTGAGATGCAGAGATCGCGAGAAGCGAATGTCAACTGAGGAATAGCAGCGCGCCCAGATGTTATATGCCCTTAGGTGAGGGGGTGTGGCCTCACCTGGCATTGGCTGCGCGCTTCTGTCTGTCTAGCCAGACTTGGTGCAATTGGATGCTTCTGCAGAGGTCAGGTACGGATGCCCTTCCCATAGGTGGATCTCGAACACGAGATGATGAAAGAGAACATTTACAATCATAATATAGCATAGAGCTATTGTGAAATCACAAACACTGCGATTCAGTTAAATAAACCGAGAAGCACGACGCTTTAATATGTACATGTGTGCAGATTACAGATGTTAAAGTTCCCAGTAAACGCTGCTCACACACACTCCGTCTCTACATGTGATGTGTGTTTGGGAATGCAAAAAGTCGGACGCGGTTTGTGTTTCATAGTTGCGCTGTTATCATTTATATGCATTTCTCAGACTCCATCTCTGCATGAGTGTGTGTTGCCTATAACGTTCATCTGGGAACGCAGTGTGTGCCATTTCCCAACATTTATAATGTAACTCGTTTGCAAATCTATGCCAACACACGGGAATACATAAATATGTTTCTAAATATGCGAATTGTTGTTCATCACGATTTCAAAATAAAAGTTCAAACCTTCGGCTCTAAGTTTGCATGTTTGATGCGCACATGTTTTGTTCAAGAAATTACAGCGGCTGTTGCATTTCTATTGTACAGAAGTAACAAGTTATAAAAGATTAAGTGGACGTTTGAATTAAAAGTTGTTTTGCCGATATTAAACGAGGATTAGATCGTGCCCGTAGAGTAACGACGACTGACTCAGGCCGTTGGCGACTCTAAGCATTTGCTATAAAACATAATGTACATAAGTTTAGAATGGTTTACATTTATTTTACATGGTGTATTTTAACGGTGTTGTTCAATAAAACCCATATGATTACTTTTCAAACTGTTATTATATATTTGTATTTTAAGTCATTTTAAAGGTTGTTCATTTGGATCTATTTTTATTACCACCCAGGGCTCGACATTAAGGCTTGTCCGCTTGTCCGGGACAATTGGATTTTTTGTAGGACAAGTAGAAGAGAAAATTAGTTGTCCGACCGGACAAGTTAAATTTCAAACAAAATAAAATGCCATGTTACTTCACGTTATGTGCCACTCGTTACGTCTATTTTACAGATTTAATTTTACAGATTTGAAACGAAGACATGTCCTGAATGTGAATGGCCTGTGAATGTCCTGAATGTGACTCGCAGAAAGACGCGCACCAGTATGATGCGCATGCACAGACCGCGCGCCAGAATACAGTTCTCTTTCGCGCTTGAACGAACATCAACACACACAATTAAGCCAAAATGTCATTTGTCGAGTATCTTCATAACACAAGAGCAGTCTTATGATGGACATAAAGAGTTGTGACTCGTGAGAGAATGAGGCGCGTGTGAGATCCGCGTCTCTGTCCACAGCGGCTGCTCTTAAAGGGCCAGCTACTAATAAAGTGTTCTGTCAGTAAAGTTAATGAAAGAACAAAGGGAACAGAGAAAATTACTCACTGCTCTTGACTAAAGAACTTGTGTAGCTTTAATAAGGAGTAGTCTATATATAATTTATAATTTATGCTGCGCAGACTGTTTGATAACTTTATTCAATTTCTGTATATGTCCTACCTGTTAGACAGTTCATTTTTATCCAAACATCAATGGCTTATTGATCATTATAGGTGTTATCAATCATTTAGTTGTTATTGCTAATTTCAGAATTATCACTAATCTGTGTGTGCATTTGGTTTAGAACCAAACAAGTTGACTCATGAAACCATTTGTTTATTATATCGCAATCGCATATCACAACCGCAATATTGATCTCAATAATAGGAATATGACATTGTCCCCAAATCGTGCAGCCCTAGATAAAATTATAAATCTTTACCCGGACAAGTGACTTTTGTGCATGGACAAGTGAAACATAAATTTACTTGTCCGAAGGACAAGTGCCTCAAAAAGTTAATGTCAAGCCCTGCCACCATTTTTTTATTTTTTTTAATCCGAATAATCGGTAGAATACTCCATTACTAAAGTAATGTAAAGCTGCGGGCACGTTCCTCATCTAGCGCTGGTGTGTGTGTGTGTGTGTGTGTGTGTCAGGACTGAAGCAGGCTGTGGAGACGGTGAATGATTACAACCCCCTGATGAAGGACTTTCCCCTGAACGATCTGCTGTCGGCCACCGAGCTGGACAAGATCCGGCAGGCGCTGGTGGCCATCTTCACTCACCTCCGCAAGATCCGGAACACCAAGTACCCGATCCAGCGAGCGCTGCGCCTGGTGGAGGCCATCTCGCGGGACCTGAGCGCGCAGCTGCTCAAAGTGCTGGGCACACGCAAGCTCATGCACGTGGCCTACGAGGAGTTCGAGAAGGTACTGACCAAACACTTACATCACGTATTCTTCTAAATTATACCGATATCACTGTATTTTTCCCCCGAGCATCACTGGGTGTGAACCACACTTTCTGCTGGGACAGGAAATACTGCAGTTGTGTGTTTACACCTGTAGAGCGTTTGTTTGTTCTGAAACAGGAACTTAATTTGTTACAATGTTGCATTTTGTTCTTGGTTCGGTTCGCTTTCGCAAGGCAACCTTTCAAAATGTGTTCACGTAAGTCACATGCAAGTACAACTGTCCTCTTATTGGTCAGCGTTTCCTCTGCGTCTTCCATCAAGATGATTGACAAGTTCGCTCAGCTTTTTTTGGCTTTATTTGTAACTTTCGAGACACGCAAACAGTATGCGCATGTATCCGTCAATGCCGCGGCTAAATTATACACTACACTCAAATTATTATATTATATTATTACTACAGCAAATACAGACGCGCTCTCTGTGGATCTAGAGGTTATCAGTGTTTCATCGGGTTAGCATTCTGGCACAGAGAGACGCAATTAAACAACACTTTAAGATGAACAGGTGCGCTTTTGGTATTCAAGCAATGTATGGGAAACGCTGTAATACAAGAACACGTTCATCTCGAAGAAGACTTGGTTCAGAATCCGCTACATATAGCAGGTCAGCTGACTCCATTTCCTTCTCATGCATTCCCGGAGCGTCACAGTGCATTTCCCCGGTGAAGCCGAGCGTCCGGTGACTTCAGCGGCGCTGCTTTAAACAGTTTTCCTCAGTGCTTCTAAACTAGCCGGTCATTGGATAAATCTGCGATTATGCCCCGCCCTGTAGAATGTATGTTGATTTGACAGCGATTTTTTTACTATAAAAAGCCGCTGAAGATGTTCGAGCTCAGTCCCATCGCGGATTTTGCAAGTGTAGCGAAACACAAACTGCTGCAACATATTTCTTGGTATTTGCTTTTCATCCAACATTTCACACAATTATACACCACATTCCTTCTTTCAGTTTAACCTAATTAACCTAAAAAAGAGTTTAATATCTTTTTTTTTTGATTCAAGATGAATGGCTTGCTCAATTCCTTTTGAGTTTGATTTGGGTGCTCTTCAGTCCAAGGTAAAACATCTAAGAGACAGTGTAGAGAAGAAATTCTCTGATGACTGAGGCACTCCTTAATTAAAATGTCTTTATTACACAGATGACATGTCCTAAAAGGACAACTTTAAAACGCCCACGCGTAGCGGCATGGAGCCTTCTTCAGGGCATGTCCTGTTCATTCATTTATTCATACAGTAGGCTAGGCTAGTGTTGTAGGGGTGAACTAGCCAGCTAGCAAACTGCACACGATGGCAGACAGTGCTAATATTGTCGACCAGATAATATCGACCAGAAGAGAATTAAACAGCAGGGCAGATCAACACCTCAGATTGATTCAGTGCAAAAGAGTAGCAGCTCTCCTGGTAGGACGGAGTTAGCCGGCTGACTGGAAGTGCTGGGACAGGATCCGCTCGCTGGTCACATCTCATGGATGTGCTGTTCGGTCTAAGCCGTTACGTATAAATAAATGGACCGTTTTTATGGTGTAGCTGAAAATGAGCAGCCGCCGCTGGTCACGTCTCATGTTTTCCCGCAGGCCTCGGCTCACACTCTGCTTCTTCTGCACAGGTGATGGTGGCGTGCTTCGAGGTCTTCCAGACGTGGGAGGACGAGTACGAGAAGCTGCAGGTGCTCCTGAGGGACATCGTGAAGAGGAAGAGGGAGGAGAACCTGAAGATGGTGTGGCGTCTGAGTCCTGCGCACCGGAAGCTGCAGGCCCGGCTGGACCACATGAGGCGCTTCCGCCGCCAGCACGAGCAGCTCCGCGCCGTCATCGTGCGCGTGCTCCGGCCTCAGGTGCGCGGGTCACGAGCTAGCCGGCATTAAGCGAACGCGCTGACATGGGCTATCATAAGAGTTTTTACATTAAAGGGGTCGTCAGTGTGATTCTTAAGGGTCTTTATGTAAACTTTGTAACGTACTTTGGTTAAAACTCAATGATTGTGTTAAACAGCCGTTTACTTCCTCAGGAAGAGCTGTTCACAGCGACCCTTTTCAGTGCATGTCTCTTCAAATGATAATGAGCAATTATTGCATTAACACAATCCAAACCGCTTGATTATTGAGTGTTTAGACTTTTTGAGGATAAAAAAAAAAAGAGTGAATGTATTTTTTTCATCGTATGGTGTTTGTGTCCACACACTGCAAAGACACATTAATATGCAAACACCATATAAAAGTGATTTTTGCATCCAATGTCCCCTGTAACAGTTAAATGAGCTCAAAGGTCGGGGTGTTTACTTCTACAGCGCTTTATACAAAACAGATTACAGGCTTCAAAGCAGCTTCACAGTAATAAACAGATCAGTGATGCAAACTTCATCAGATATGAGACTCCGCTCTACAGAAGACAGGCATTATTCAGTTCAATTACTGTGGTGATGTTGCAAAATTCATCAATTAAAGAGTTCATTTCAGCTATAAGCAGTGTCATTATACAGACATGAACTAAAAGCTCACTTTTCTCAGTCTCAGATTTCAAATTTGGTCCATTTTACAACAAATTCACCAGTTACAGCAACAGATGAACATGAACGAGCATCAAACCCGTATCGTATTTAAAGTAATCGCTAAATCAGTGTTTCAATCACAGAAAGACGTCAATAAAACAGCTGGAGAACGTCACATTTACCACAGAAAAACCATATTCAGTGACCATAAACTCGTTAGTCAGCTATACAGTGGAGCTTTTGGCAAAATGGGTGCAATTTTTAATGTTCTTCAATATTTAATTTAAGTTCTTATGACAGCAAACATTTAAATGTTTATATTTCAAGAAATAAATTGGAGTGAAAATATGTAATCGTAAAGTTAGCTTTATTACTTTATTATTATAAAAACTTGAGTTTGATTTGTGTTTGTTTACAAATATTTTAATTTTAACCTTCAGTATTATAGTAACAGCATTAGTCGAGATTCTTTTTCCTTGAGAAAATGTGCCATGAACTGTATCTGATCTACAGTCGAACCAAACATTATTCAGACAACAGATATTTTTGATGTTTTTTTACTAGTGTGTGCAGGACTCATTTATGCAAATAGTTCATTTATGTAAGTGAGGAGAGCAAAATAGTGACATATTACACCCAAAAACTCTTCATACAGCGACTACCAGTAACATTTATAAACATTTGGGACCAAAAATGATTGACACTTTGAAGTGTTTTTTCTTTAATTGCTAATGCACTTTTTACAGCACAGACTGAACAACATGAAGCATTGCTTGGTGATTGATTGAGCTAAACTGGTATTATCTAATTGTGTAGTTAAATTTAACAGCTGACAGATATTCAACATAATTCATGTGTGAGACATTTCACTGGTTTTGTCCATCCTTCTGTTAGACCGTCATCTGATTTGATAGCTTGGGAGTTTTTGTCATATTTTATTACCATTTTCAGAATAATGTGAGAAATGTTGAAGGTGTCTGAATAAATTTTGGTTTGACTGTATATTACAACTAATCGATTTGAATCGTAAGCTTGTAAATCGAATCATGAGATTAGTGTCCACACCAGCGCTACTCCTCTACTATACAGCACTGTCCTGTAGAGAAGTATTGGATTTTGCGCATGACTTTGCGTGCGCTTGTCTCTGCAGGTGTCTGCTGTATCCCAGCATGCTCAGGGAGAGACCGCAGAGCCGGCCGATCTGAAGGTGGCCGAGGTTCTGTTCGACGCCGCGGACGCTAACGCCATCGAGGAGGTCAACCTGGCGTACGAGAACGTGAAGGAGGTTGACGGCCTGGACGTCTCGAAGGAGGGAATGGAGGCGTGGGAAGCGGCCATGAAGCGCTACGACGAGCGCATCGACCGCGTGGAGACGCGCATCACGGCCCGCCTGCGCGACCAGCTGGGCACCGCCAAGAACGCCAACGAGATGTTCCGCATCTTCTCACGCTTCAATGCCCTGTTCGTGCGGCCGCACATCCGCGGAGCCATCCGCGAGTACCAGACGCAGCTCATCCAGCGCGTCAAAGACGACATCGAGTCTCTGCACGACAAGTTCAAGGTGCAGTATCCTCAGAGCCAGTCCTGCAAGATGAGCCACGTGCGCGACCTGCCACCCGTCTCCGGCTCCATCATCTGGGCTAAGCAGATCGACCGGCAGCTCACGGCGTACATGAAGCGCGTGGAGGACGTGCTCGGCAAGGGCTGGGAAAACCACGTGGAGGGTCTGAAGCTCAAGCAGGACGGCGACAGCTTCCGCGCCAAGCTCAACACGCAGGAGATCTTCGACGACTGGGCCCGCAAGGTGCAGCAGCGCAACCTGGGCGTGTCGGGCCGCATCTTCACCATCGAGAACACGCGCGCACGCGGGCGCACCGGCACCGTGCTCAAACTCAAAGTCAACTTCCTCCCCGAGATCATCACGCTCTCTAAAGAAGTGCGCAACCTGAAGTGGCTGAGCTTCCGCGTGCCGCTAGCCATCGTCAACAAAGCCCATCAGGCTAATCAGCTGTACCCGTTCGCCATCTCGCTCATCGAGAGCGTGCGCACGTACGAGCGCACCTGTGAGAAGGTGGAGGAGCGCACCTCCATCTCGCTGCTCGTAGCCGGCCTGAAGAAGGAGGTGCAGGCGCTCGTCACCGAGGGCATCTCGCTCGTCTGGGAGTCCTACAAGCTCGACCCGTACGTCCAGCGGCTGGCGGAAACAGTCTTCAACTTCCAGGAAAAGGTAGATCTGATCTTCACCAGAAAGATCACCGATAGGCCATACAAGTTTGACTCCTGACCCAACTCTATGCGTGTTTTGTAAGATTCCTCTCTCCGTTCGACATATTATATTGGACTTTCCTGGGTAACTGTCATGTGGGACGTTTGCCATTATACGTATATTAAAAGCAATAATATCGTAGTGAAAACCTAAATATTGACAAACTATATATCATTTTGAAAGCTTACAACCTCTAGTTTTCATATTTGGTGGCTGTTTTCTAAAGTAAATTACATTTCATATTCATTAGGAGTGTTTAGGCCTTTATTTTTAAATGGCAATAAACATGAAAAATCATAAAAGATTGGTAGAAACCTCAGTTTGTTTTCATGCCAAGAGTTCAAAAGATTACACCAAATCAATCTTATGAGGAAAAAAGGTCTGGAAATGTTTTAAATATAAAGAAAAATATAATGGATTCTCTATTTGTGATGCGGCTGCGAGCTAAGACGCACATGTGGTCTTTTTATGCATTTATTAGAGGTTGAATTCACAACAAAAACTGCCAAACCACCCATTCTACTTCTGAATAGGATGTCTACTTCATAAATCGTCTGAAAATTATACATGGTTCAGATCACTCAAAACATATATGAAAATGGAGACGCATTTATATGGGCAGTAAGGATTTACAGTCAGGCTGAAAAGAGATGTGAATGGCATGTTGACTTGTGGGTATTTCACTCGTAGGTGGACGATCTTCTTCTGCTCGAGGAGAAGATTGATCTGGAGGTGCGTTCGCTCGAAACCTGCATGTACGAGCATAAGATGTTCACGGAGATCCTCAACCGCATCCAGAAGGCTGTCGACGACCTGAACCTGCACTCGTACTCCAATCTGCCCATCTGGGTCAATAAACTGGACATCGAGGTGAGCAACTCTTAACGACACTTTTTATGGAAAGTAACGTGTTACAATATTGCGTTACTTCACAACTAATTATGTTATTTAATTGCTTTTTGTGGAAAGTAATGTTACAATATTGCGTTACTTCATAAAGTATCATGTCTTTTAGTTACTTTTTATGGAAAGTCTTATTAGACCTTAAAATTATAACAATTAGTAATTTATGGAAAGTAACATTATGAACTTGTGTTACTTCCATAAAAACTAACTGAGACATGATAGTTTTTTATGAAGTATGAACGAATGTGAACATGTTTTGTGGGCAGATCGAGCGCATCCTCGGGGTGCGTCTGCAGGCGGGGCTCAAGGCCTGGACGCAGGTTCTCCGGGGACAGATGGAGGACAAGGCTGATGTGGACATGGACACGGAAGCCCCTCAGCTCAGCCACAAGCCTGGAGGAGACCCCAAGATTAAGGTTTTGAGCTCATCTAGTCAAGTCAGCTGTATTTCTATAGCGCTTTATACAAAACCCATAATTTCAAAGCAACTTCACAGCAAGAAACAGGAAATTTATAACAATGACTGATGCAAATTCTAAAAAGTTTTTATTCTGTCATTATTCAGTTTGTTACGTTCTTATCTGATAGTGTCAGTGCAGTCAGATATAATATTAATCACAGCCAGCTGCAACTACACTGATGGTTCCTTACTTCACTCTGAACCGTTTGCTTTGTCCAATCAGAATGTCATCCATGAATTGAGGATCACAAACCAGGTCATCTATCTGAACCCGCCGATTGAAGATTGCCGCTACAGGCTTTACCAGGAAATGTTTGCTTGGAAGATGGTCATCCTTTCTCTGCCCAGAATCCAGAGTCAGAGATATCAGGTGTGTGTTTGGTTTGCTCAGCGTTCGCGTTCAGTTTCCCGCGCCTGCGCTAAGGTCTGCTCTGTAAACAGGTCGGTGTCCACTACGAGTTATCCGAAGAGGAGAAGTTCTACAGGAACGCTCTGACCAGAATGCCTGACGGCCCGTCTGCACTGGAGGAGGCGTATAATGCTGTGAAGGAGAACGTCTCCGAGGTGGAGCAGTATGTCAAGGTAGCGTCTTCCCTTTTTGAGCGAGCGAGTGTGTATTCACACACAACAGTGTGACTGACTGCGTGTGGTCCTCAGGTGTGGCTGCAGTACCAGTGTCTGTGGGACATGCAGCCCGAGAACATCTACAACCGCCTGGGAGAAGATCTCAACAAGTGGCAGGCGCTGCTGGTGCAGATCCGCAAAGCCCGAGGCACGTTCGACAACGCAGAAACCAGGAAAGAGTTCGGGCCGGTCATCATAGACTACGGCAAGGTCAGAAGATCACTGCGCCGTTTACGACAGAAAACTCATGACTGAACTAGCAGTGTTGCTCCCTTAAAGCTACTCGTAACATTACTTTTTATGGAAAGTAATGTGTTACAGTATTCCGCTACTTCATAAAAAGTACCTAATTACATAAATTTTTATGAAGTTACTCAATATTCTAAAATTACTTTCCATAAAAAGTAACAAATTGCATTACTTTTTATGTGAAGTAATGTGTTACAATACTGCATTACTTCATGTTACTGTTTATGGAAAGCAATGTGTTACAGTATTGGGTTACTCCGCATAAAAAGTAACTAGTTGTTAGCTTTACAAGAAGTAATGTTACAATACTGTTACTTCATTCATACAAATTATGTTACTTGGTTACTTTTTATGGAAAGCAATGTGTTACAATATTGAGTTACTCCTTATAAATGTAACAACTAGTAGACTTTTATGGAAAGTAATGTTACAATATTGTGTTACTTCATAAAAAGTTACTAATTATGTTACTTTTTATGTAAAGCAATGTGATAAAATATTGCGTTACTCTCTAAAAGTGTTTATTTTAACGTGCGATTTAGGTTCAATCCAAGGTGAATCTGAAGTACGACTCGTGGCATAAGGAGGTGCTCAGCAAGTTTGGGCAGATGCTGGGCAACAACATGCAGGACTTCCACTCTCAGATCTCTAAGGTGTGTGTGTCGAGCTCTCGCTCACGGGAAACACCATGTTTATGTGCTCAAGTGAGTTTGTCTGAACTTCTCTACGGTCTTCCAGTCTCGGCAAGAACTGGAGCAGCATTCGGTGGACACGGCCAGCACTTCTGACGCCGTGACCTTCATCACGTTCGTGCAGACGCTCAAACGCAAGATCAAGCAGTTCGAGAAACAAGTGGATGTGAGTGCAGCGGCCGGGTTTAGATGCGCTAACACCAGTCTGTGTGTGTGGTGATGTTACTGACGCCTCTGCTCCTGTGCAGGTGTTCCGCAACGGCCAGCGTCTGCTGGAGAAGCAGCGCTTCCAGTTCCCGCCCTCGTGGCTCTACATCGACAACATCGAGGGGGAATGGGGCGCCTTCAGTGACATCATGAAGCGCAAAGACACGGCCATCCAGCAGCAGGTGGCCAACCTCCAGATGAAGATCGTGCAGGAGGACCGAGCGGTGGAGAACCGCACCACTGACCTGCTCTCCGACTGGGAGAAGACCAAACCAGTGGGGGTGCGTGTGTGTGTGTGTGTGTGTGTGTGTGTGTGTGTGTGTCTCAGGTGTTCAGGTGTGCTCTGAGTGTGTGTGTCTCAGGTGTTCAGGTGTCCTGAGTGTGTGTGTGTCTCAGGTGTTCAGGTGTCCTCTGAGTGTGTGTGTGTGTGTGTGTGTGTGTGTGTGTGTGTGTGTGTGTGTGTGTGTGTCTCAGGTGTGCTCTGAGTGTGTGTGTGTGTGTGTCTCTCAGGTGTTCAGGTGTCCTCTGAGTGTGTGTCTCTCAGGTGTTCAGGTGTTCTCTGAGTGTGTGTGTCTCAGGTGTGTGTGTGTGTCTCAGGTGTGCTCTGAGTGTGTGTGTGTGTGTCTCTCAGGTGTTCAGGTGTCCTCTGAGTGTGTGTGTGTGTGTGTCTCTCAGGTGTTCAGGTGTCCTCTGAGTGTGTGTCTCTCAGGTGTTCAGGTGTCCTCTGAGTGTGTGTGTCTCAGGTGTTCAGGTGTCCTCTGAGTGTGTGTCTCTCAGGTGTTCAGGTGTCCTCTGAGTGTGTGTGTCTCAGGTGTTCAGGTGTCCTCTGAGTGTGTGTGTCTCAGGTGTTCAGGTGTCCTCTGAGTGTGTGTGTCTCAGGTGTTCAGGTGTCCTCTGAGTGTGTGTGTCCGAGGTGTTCAGGTGTCCTCTGAGTGTGTGTCTCTCAGGTGTTCAGGTGTCCTCTGAGTGTGTGTGTCTCAGGTGTTCAGGTGTCCTCTGAGTGTGTGTGTCTCAGGTGTTCAGGTGTCCTCTGAGTGTGTGTCTCTCAGGTGTTCAGGTGTCCTCTGAGTGTGTGTGTCTCAGGTGTTCAGGTGTCCTCTGAGTGTGTGTGTCTCAGGTGTTCAGGTGTCCTCTGAGTGTGTGTGTGTGTGTGTGTCTCTGCAGGGCAGTCTGCGTCCAGAGGAGGCGCTGCAGTCGCTCACCATCTACGAGGGCAAGTTTGGGCGTCTGAAAGATGACCGTGAGAACTGTGCGAAGGCCAAGGAGGCGCTGGAGCTGACGGACACGGGCTTGCTGAGCAGCAGCGAGGAGAGAGTGCAGGTGAACACTTCATTTCATACAAAAATAAATCACACATCAGGTATATTTTTTTCAATTTTTTTACTAGTGGTTGCAAAATTCTTCATACTCTGACTACCAGTAAAATTTATAAAAATTTGGGACCAAAAATGATTCAGAAACTTTGACCTGACCATGTTTTTCTGAAGTGTTAAATATAATTAGTTTGTGAGAGTCTAACAGAAGGTCGGACAAAACCAGTGAAATATCAACTGATTTAATTAAGAAACTCTGATTTCTTGTCATATTTTATTACTATTTTCTAAACAAATGAACTGATAATGTGAGAAATGTTGAAGGTGTCTGGATAAGTTTTGGTTTGACTGTATATGAATAGCCCTTCAGAATATAGATGTGAATAAAAGTGTAAAGGTGTGTGTGTGTAAATCTGCTGAAGTGGAGATGTCTGACTCCGCCTTTAAAGATCTACAGACGCTAATAAATGCAATAACATAAACACTTGTTTTCTTTCTATTAGTCTGAAAGAAAATGCATGAAATGCATGAAAAAACTATGGGTTTGCCTGTAGTGTCACATGTATCTTTATCTTTTGCAATTAGCTTAATATTGTATTTTTGTTTTCAGTTTTTTCCCCGTCATTGTGAGATGTTATGTAGCGCTCTGCTAACGTGTGTGTGCTGTTCGTCAGGTGGCTCTGGAGGAGCTGCAGGATCTGAAGGGCGTTTGGTCTGAGCTGTCGAAGGTGTGGGAGCAGATCGACCAGATGAAGGAGCAGCCGTGGGTCTCGGTGCAGCCGCGCAAGGTTAGCCGCGCTCCCGTGGTCTCGATCCGCACGCGTGTCCGAGGGCTAGCTTCACTGACTCGTGTTCTCGTTCCCTACAGCTGCGTCAGAATCTGGACGGGCTCCTGAACCAGCTGAAGAACTTCCCCGCCCGCCTGCGACAGTACGCCTCCTACGAGTACGTGCAGCGGCTGCTCAAAGGCTACATGAAGGTGAGCCGCGTCTGCACGCTAGCAGACGCTCATGCTAGTCAGGAAACGCTGCTTCGAAAACTTTGACAGTTTGAAACACGCTCCAAATCTCTGGTTCAAAACCAGGAAGTGAAACTAGGCTATGTCACGTCATTATGTCTTCTAAACGTTTGGCTAATTTCATTGGTCCGCCACTTGGAGGAGATGATCTCTGTGAACCAATGAACCAGTTTCTATATGATTGATACCTGATCTCGGATCAGTTTTATAACGTTTTAATGTACAATAAAAAAACAGTTGTAGTTGATGGTCTTTTATTGGGTGGATTAACCCTCCTTTTCATTTTCAGTTTAATAAAATAACATGCATTATAAACACACTTCGTGTTTAATGGGATTAATTGAATAAATTAAAACTTGCATAAAAACACTTTTTTTGGAGTTGGAGCGGGTTTCAAACTGTCAGTCACATGATTCCAGTAAACTAGGCTTCATTACTAGGGGTGTAACAATACATGGAGATGCATCGATCAAACAACTAACGATACGACGCATCGATGACACCTTAGATATGGATATGCGGAGTCTGTATCGTGATATTTCTGCATTCTGGCCAGCAGGAGGTGTGTGTGTGTGTGTGTGTGTGTGTGTGTGTGTGTGTGTGTGTGTGTGTGTGTGTGTGTGTGTGTGTGTGTGTGTGTGTGTGTGTGTGTGTGTGTGTGTGTGTGTGTGTGTGTGTGTGTGTGTGTGTGTGTGTGTGTGTGTGTGTGTGTGTGTGTGTGTTGATTTAGAGAGTGGAAAGCTCGGTTCTCCATGTCTTGTGTCGGTGTGCAGGTGAACATGCTGGTGATCGAGCTGAAGTCGGAGGCGCTGAAGGACCGGCACTGGAAGCAGCTGATGAAGCGTCTGCACGTGAACTGGGTTCTGTCGGAGCTGAGCCTGGGTCAGATCTGGGACGTGGACCTGCAGAAGAACGAGATGGTGGTGAAGGACGTGTTGCTGGTGGCTCAGGGAGAGATGGCTCTCGAGGAGTTCCTCAAACAGGTGCTCATCTCACACGCATGCACACACACACACACACACATGCACACACACACACATGCACGCACACGCAAACATATACACACACGCACGCGCACACACACACACACACACACTCGTACACATGCACGCACACACACGCACACACACACGTACACATGCGCACGCACACATGCACACACACGCAAACATATACACACACGCACGCGCACACACACACACTCGTACACATGCACGCACACACACGCACACACACACGTACACGCACACACATGCACACATATGCACACACACACACACACACACACACTCGTACACACACACGCGTACATGCACACACACGCAAACATATACACACAGGCACACACATGCACGCACACATGCACACACACGCACGCACGCACATGCACACACACGCAAACATATACACACAGGCACACACATGCACGCACACATGCACACACACGCACGCACACACATGCACACACACGCACACACAGGCACACACATGCACGCGCACACACACGCACGCACACACATGCACACTCACGCACACGCACACACACGCGCACTCACACGCGCACTCACACACACGCGCACTCACACACATGCACACGCGCACTCACACACATGCACACGCGCACTCACACACATGCACACACACATGCACTGAATCATCGAAGGTGAGAATCAAGTACATTGGTCAATAAAGTGAGATTAAATGCATAAAATGTTTTGTTTTATTTAACGTATTTCATTATTGGGCTTGCATAGTATTCTGATTCTGCATTTCACTGATTTTATTCATTTTATTTATATTGAATAACCCTAACCCTTTTTTGTGCAAGTGAGATTTGTAAATGCACGCTCACATTTAGTCTAAAACTACAATTACATGTACACACACACACACACACACACACAATGCCTCTGCACTTCCATTTTTCTCAACATGAGGACAAGAGAACTGTCAGTCAATAAATGTGAAAAAGTAACTAGCGTTACTTATTTGAATTTTGTGGTAAAGTAATGCATTACTTTACTAGTTACTTGAAAAAGTAATCTGATTACGTAACTCAAGTAACTTGTAATGAGTTACACACAACGCTGTGTTCACACACTGTTACCTTTGGCCCACAGATTCGTGAAGTGTGGAACTCGTACGAGCTCGATCTGGTCAACTATCAGAACAAGTGTCGCCTGATTCGTGGATGGGACGATCTGTTCAACCGGGTGAAGGAGCACATCAACAGCGTGTCTGCCATGAAGCTCTCCCCGTACTACAAGGTGACGCTGATTCCCACTCGCTCCAGTGCGTCTCCGTCCTCAGTGGGCTTGGGGTCATGATTCGATTCCAAATCTCAATTCGATATAGATTCCTATGATCAAATCTTAAATCAAATCTATGCATGTATCAAATTGAAATTTGGTTCAAAAACAGCAGCTGTTAGTCCCAATGGAGCGGGGGTTTAGTTTAAGTTATACACGCCTAAGAACTACGCTAATGTAATCAGCGTTCATATTCGCCGCTCACGGCGGGAGTCGCGCTTTTGCATCATTAAAATCAGTGAGCATCAAGTCGACAAACATATCTATGAAAGAAAGTGACTATAATTTGGATCTGTGCTGCGTTTCCCAAAAGTATCATAAGCCTAAGTTGATCGGTGGTGATCGTTCGGGGATCTACCGATGCTAACGATGCTTTGGGGAAACGCCGCTGATCAGCGGCCCATCGTTTAGAGTTAGAGATGTATAATACGGGCCATTGTGTTCTCAAGTGTTTATTACTTTAGCCTCAGATACAGGACATGCTCAGTCTCTTTTATAGGCGGGTGTTTGTTCCTTACCACAGAAAACCACGTTGACGAGCTTCCCGTATGTACAAGCTGAAGTAGCCTACCTGTACACGGAAAGATCGCAAGAAAAGCTATTCAACATTGAGAAAATCGATTTTTGAAATTTGTGAATTGATTCGACTCTGCGGATGATAGAATCGCGATTCATATGTGCAAGATTTCCCCGGCTCTAATCCTCAGTAGCTCCTGGGTTGCCCCGTCCTGACAGCGCTGGTTTCTCCACAGGGATAATAAGACTTGTGTTTGTTTGCTTGTATTTATATGATATCTGTATTTTTGTAATAGCAGCTAAGGCTATCTTCATGGCATTAAAGCAGCGCTGTGTGTCCGCAGGTGTTCGAGGAGGACGCTCTGAGCTGGGAGGACAAGCTCAACCGCATCATGGCGCTGTTCGACGTGTGGATCGACGTGCAGCGCCGCTGGGTTTACCTGGAGGGCATCTTCACCGGCAGCGCAGACATCAAACACCTGCTCCCCGTGGAGACCCAGCGCTTCCAGAGGTCAGAGGTCAAACACACACATTAAACTAATGTGCTGCAGATCTCAGGCTGTGGGCTGAACATGTGACCCGTGTGGTTTTACAGCATCAGCACAGAGTTTCTGGCTCTGATGAAGAAGGTGACCAAGTCTCCTCTGGTCATGGACGTCCTGAACATCCAGGGGGTTCAGAGGTCACTGGAGAGACTGGCTGATCTGCTGGGAAAGATCCAGAAGGCACTGGGAGAATATCTGGAGAGAGAGCGCTCGTCGTTCCCCAGGTCAGACGCTCACGACATCAGCCGTTCATTAGATGAGAGGGATCATGGGAACAAAACCCAGATGATAGTTCGTTTTAGTTTTGATTAGTGTTCATTTTGTTAACAAAAATGGAGGAAAATGTTATGGATGCACCGATATTACAATTTTGGCCAATTATTTATATTTGAAAGCCGATAACCGATAAATCTAAATACAAATGATTACAAAAACAAAAGTCTCACCATTAAAAGCCATGTCCCAAACACAATTATAATGTTCTAATTATAATTTTATACAGCCGATATGACAGATATTTAATGTATTTTCCTTTTTGAAGCGATTTCAATAATATTTCATGCAACTTAAAAGCATCATGTTGAACAGTGCGCATCTGAAGTGTCTAACCCTAACCCCGCTGTAGGAAATAATGCAGTATTTTTTAAATTCCCAGACTTCTCGTGAACCTAAGCCTGACTAAACAAAAACAGGATAGGTGGACTAATTATGATAAAAACGTAAGGACATTTGAGGCAGGACTGAAGGCAGCTGATAATAGTGTGATGTCTAGGAAGGGTTAGCCGACGAGTTTGTGATTGTGCATATTAATAGTTATTGCTCTGCCAAATATGTTGTGTGTCGTAATGCCCCTGCTCGTCAAACACTAAAGACCCGTGGGACTCGTTGCTGTTTCCTGCAGGTTCTACTTCGTGGGCGATGAAGATCTGCTGGAGATCATTGGCAACAGTAAGAATGTGGCCAAACTGCAGAAGCACTTC
The DNA here is from genome assembly GCF_051911475.1 of Siphateles boraxobius. Classification (NCBI taxonomy): domain Eukaryota; kingdom Metazoa; phylum Chordata; class Actinopteri; order Cypriniformes; family Leuciscidae; genus Siphateles; species Siphateles boraxobius. The sequence goes on from NW_027509214.1 coordinate 1,076,578, forward strand.
AAGAAGATGTTTGCCGGAGTTTCCAGCATCCTGCTGAACGAGGACAGCACTGAGGTTCTGGGAATCTCGTCCCGAGAGGGAGAGGAGGTGCGTCGCGCAGCAGGACTCGTGTCTGGCCTGCTTATAGAGTGCTTTATTCAGTGCCGATCCTCTAACCTTCATCCTTCCCCTCGCCGGTCGATGACCCGAAGCCCTAAAATTATACTTCTCTTTTTTTTAGTCCAGGAAGCTTATTTCATTTCATTTTTTTAATGCAGTTTTTGTGAAGATTTTGTTTTATTTACCTTTTTAAATTAACATTATTTATTATTTCTTGATCAAATCTAGTAATCTAAGCACATTCCTCAGATTCTTTCAACTTGTGGAAGTAATAATATAAGATGATATTTCATGACTCTGGATGGGGTTATATCTCTATATGGAGTAAATGAGCTGCTCCGCTGGGTCCTAAAGTCAGTTTCTCTTCAGTGTGCGTTCAGATACACATTATACATTTTTTGTTTGAATTTTGAGCATTTTTATGTTTTTCTATGTGAACTGAAGCATTCCCTGCATTCCATTCATTCCTAAGGGGGGCAAATTGAGCCGTGAGAAGGATTTGTTACTTTTTTTATTTTTTTATTTCAACCACAAAACTCCTCGAATCCATTAAATGTGTGTGTGTGTATTTGTGGTTCAAGTGCGACAAAAGTTCTGGGGTCTCGGACCCGCTGATGAACACTCAAAGTTTTTAAAAAATCAGTTTCGGGTGAAAATGAGGCGAGGGAAGGATGTGTAGCTGCTTCAGTGTAATAAATGGTGCTCAAGTGTTGTTGTGCTGCTGTCCTCAGGTGTTCTATAAAACTGCAGTGTCCATCACGGAGCATCCGAAGATCAACGAGTGGCTGACGCTGGTGGAGCGCGAGATGCGTGTGACGCTAGCTAAGCTGCTAGCCGAGTCCGTGACGGAGGTGGCCGCCTTCAACAAGGGCAGCGGCATCGACCTGAGCACATACCTGCACTGGATCGACCGATACCAGGTGACCCACGTCACATGACCTCTAACCCGTCTCTGCTGCGCTCACACTCTCAGTCCAAATACGATTATTTGTGACCCCGATTGGAATCTGATCTGAAATTGACGTCCGGCTGCGTTTACATGCACAGCTTTTGTTTCAGTCAGACTGAATTAATTCCGATTGATGAATCCCAATGCATTGTTTACATGAGCGCTGAACATGTGATCGGGTTGATGTGTGTTTATATGTCTCAAGCTTTAAATGGGGATAGATGTTTTTGGCATGCACACACTGCAGGAATAAACAGTTTCCTGATGTCTGCGCATAATATCTATTCTCCTACATTAGTTCTTTATTTGTTTTAAACAGCAGACTTAATATTTATCCATTTCTGGTCATAATTAGGAGACGATGAGCGTATGAGCCGTTGTGCCGCTGCTTATATTCATCACACAGTGAAAATGGCAAAAGACGGACCTGTGTGTGTGTGTGTGTGTGTGTGTGTGACGAGACACACTTTATTCTAGTCAAGTCCTTTATTTATACAGCGCTTTTTACAACACAGATTGTTTTGAAGCAGCTTTACAGAGATAACATGAAAATAATGCAACAAAGTTTGTTTTCAGAAGAAAATTGCTCCATCGTCCACCGTAAGGCAGATCAATAATATTGAATATTTAATGTCCTCAACTAAGCAAGACAAAAGCCAAGGCAACAGTGGCTTATAGAAGGACGAGACACTCGTTTATACGACACTTTATTCATCAGGAGGAACGGCTCGTTCCGTCATGCATCATCACGCCATCTCGACGTCATTGCACATGCTTCGTTTCGGATTACAATCCGATCAAGTATTTACATGTTTTTCTGGATCTGATTAGAAAAGGAATAAACCGCTCCTTTCAATCTGATCAACATTTCATTCCGATTGAGTCGTCAATCCGATTACTAATGGATTATTTGGTTGCATGTTAGCATAGCCGGTGTGTAGCACAACTGCTCAGATCTGATGTATACGCACACATCAGATCTGAGCAGTTGTGCTACACACCGTGATGCGCTCGTTTTCTGGAATATCTGCATTGGTTTCTATGGCGATGAAGTTGTGTTGGCAGGAATACACCAGAACGGCCGCAGCACGGAGGGGTTTGCTATAGAGATGTTGTCTTAGTTAAAGTTTAACCACACGCAAATGTGTATCTGAGGCAAACGAGCCGCGGCAGAACTGGAAGCTAATATAAGCTGCTTTATCCCGCGCTGTTTCCGCTGGTTTACAAACATGTGTCCGTTATATCCGACACTGCAGCAACACAGCACTGTATCGGCAGCGACTTTCAGCATATTTCCTATAACAACGTCTGACTTTAACATTTTACGTGGCGTGAAAAAGTCACATAACCCACGCGAATCTGATCAGAGCATTCAGACTGAAACTGGTTTCCAGATCTATTTTTTGCTGTTCACATTAGCTAATGCCTGGCTCACACTACAGGAGTTTTAGGCCGATTTATGCCCGATTTCCCCCTCCTGAGAATCGGAGAAAATATCTTGTCGAGGACCTCGATCGGTTCCGATGTTCGGCGCAGATTATCTGGTAATGTGAGGCGTTCACAGATCGAATCTTGCACCTCCCGATCTGCTCTCACACAAATCGGGGTCGCCCCGATCATATCAAACATGTTTGATATTTATCGGGATGAGCAAGATTGTGATTAGGTCAGTACTGTCACAATAGCCAATAAGAAACAAGTAGGACTGTCGTGGTGAAGGAATGAGGTAATTTTGAGTGACTCATCAGCGTGATATGCACATAGACTGTAAAAAAGGATATGCGGTATTATCTTTATTTATTATCTTTATTTATTTATTTATTGCTAAATAAAAGTGTTACACTGTTGTCGGCAGGCACGAAGACTAGTACATGTTCAGTAATGAAACCGAAACAAAAGAAAGTGGAGTAAACGGAAGATACAGTGTCAAAATAAGGGTCCACATAGTATAACAGAACATAAACCTGACACAAGCTTGTTAGATCATTGTTATATAACAGTTAGTTCCGATCCTGTAATCTCACCAAACGAGAGGCTTTCTGCTGATATTTCACCAGTATCGTCATTGCTCGTCTCTGCGTGTTATAGACAGGCTGTCACTCAGTCCAGTTACACAGTTAGGCCACTAGGTGGCGGCAAGATACTGCCTTTGAGTGAGTCATAACAAGAAATTCGGATTCATTATAATATATAAGTAATGAAACAAGCTGTTAATTATTTTAACATTTAATTTTAACTTTGAGCTCCACTTTATAAGGCTCAGCTGCCCATTCCGGCGCATGGGCAAGGCAACGCTGAAGCTGACAAGTCACCTCATAGAGATGACGCCATTCATTAGAAATATCCTTAAATGTTAAAAGGATGATTTTTTTTTTTTTAAAGATTTCGCTTTCCTTGGTCACGGCATATTTTTCAAATATGACTTGATCTGAAGGACAGATATTTAGTTTACATCCACTTTTCCGCTTCCGATCTGTTGCGTGAGATCACGTGATCATGGTGGAATCATATCTGGCATGATAATCTTATTAACATTTTGTAGTGTGTGATGCGCCATGATTTTCAAATCTTGTAGTGTGAGCATGTTTAAGATTTGAGGGAAGAAAATCTGCAAAGATTCTCCTTAAGTGTGTGGTGCAAGCAGATTTCAAAATCGGTTAGGATTTTAAAACTCCTGTAGTGTGAGCCAGGCATAATTCTGTTCTGATTTCAATCAAATATACACAAATCGTATTCGGACTGACCGAACGTAGCCTGAGTAGCCACACGTCACATGATCTGTAAACCCTGCCTCCGCTGTGTTCAGGCCCAGCTGGTGGTTCTGTCGACCCAGATCGACTGGTCCGAGAACGTGGAGAACGCGCTGACCACGATCGGCGGCGGCGAGAACATGGACCCGCTTCAGGCCGTGCTAGTGAACGTGGAGGCGACGCTAAACCTGCTAGCAGACACCGTCCTGATGGAGCAGCCGCCACTGCGCAGGAGGAAGCTGGAGCATCTGGTGAGTGTGTGTGTGTGTGTGTGTGTGTGTAAATGAATAGGCTTGGACTCAGTGCTGAAACACAATGCAGGACAATAGAGACGCCAGAATAACAATATTCATGATTCTGAAGCTGAAAATACAGGATTATTTTAGATGAATATGCTTTACATTATTTTAAATATATCTAGTCAGTGACAGTGTCGGCCACGTTTTACTGGACGCATCAGACATTTGTTATTATCAGGACCCACAAATATTCCCCACTGCATTATTATACATTATATTCAACATTATATATTAATGTAGTACTGATACTAAAACTCTGAATACTGTACAGACATTTTATTTTGGGTGAACTATACACAATACATATTGTCTCTATTCACGATACATGTTGATGTATTTTTGTATTGTGACATGATATATTGTGACACCCGTAGTTGTAACTTTGTCTCATGGGCACTGAAAGCAAAGCTGTCTTATTCCTAGATCACGGAGCTGGTGCACCAGAGAGACGTGACCCGAGCTCTGATCAGGAACAAGATCGACAACCCGAAGTCGTTCGAGTGGCTGAGTCAGATGCGCTTCTACTTCGACCCGAAGCAGACGGACGTCCTGCAGCAGCTCTCCATCCAGATGGCCAACGCCAAGTTCAACTACGGCTTCGAGTACCTGGGCGTGCAGGACAAGCTAGTGCAGACGCCGCTGACGGACCGCTGCTACCTGACCATGACCCAGGCGCTGGAGGCGCGGCTCGGGGGCTCGCCCTTCGGTCAGTGCTCACGCCTCATTACCCGGCACACTGCCCAATGGAAACGCTTCAATTTCACTAAAACTCCCATATATTGCAAAAAAAACTTACGCTTACATGAGGTGGTTTTTCTGGCAATTTGAAAAATGAATATTTCATAAAACTGCAATGGAAACAGTTTTTACAGCATTTACAGGTCACCTGACGTCTGTGAAATTCATCATTCTTAAAGAAGGCGTGGCATCGGACAGAAGACGAGATTAAACACATTATTAAACTTTATTCTTTATTAAACTCATAAAAGACAAAAGTATCGCAGGAATACTGGATTCTAAACAACAGAGAAATGCCACAATTTATCAAGAAGCAGAAATGAGTGAGAAACACGTCATACGGGGTGTGTGTGTGTGTGTGTGTGTGTGTGTGGCGCTCCACAGCAGAAGCAGCTTTCCTTGCCGTTAAAAAACTGCGTCTCCTGCGATCCAATTCATGGCTAGTGCGGCGGCAGGGATATTTATGGTTAATGGAAACGCTGTCATTTCATAATTGTTTTTTGATTGACATTTAGAAAATATCGCAAAAGTTTTGCGCACATCATTAATGTAAGCGCGGCTAGTGTCTGCTGTTTCTCCCAGAATCCCGCTGACTGTGAAGTGTGCAGTGCTGACGTCAAGTCTCCTTCATTTCTACAGCGCTTTAACAATATAGAGTTTCACAGCAGCTTTACAGTGATAATAGGAGATTACAGTAACAGAGATTGTTTAGGCTTTACAGCAGATCTAGAATAAAGTTATTAATGTCCAGATAAAGTTAGTTTTGATTGATTCACTTCCGTTGCAGAGATCATTAGTTAATAACTTAGTGGCCGCTAACACACACCGTTCAACAGAAAACCCTTAATGTGTTCCGGACGTTCATTCACACACAACAGTGTTTGAGCTCGAGAACGCAGACTCTGAAACCGGTTCCAAGGTGCAGGTTTTGAAGGCGTGATCTGTGTAATCGCAGGTCCTGCTGGGACGGGGAAGACTGAGTCAGTGAAGGCCCTCGGACACCAGCTGGGCCGCTTCGTGCTGGTCTTCAACTGCGACGAGACCTTCGACTTCCAGGTACGATTAGTGTGACGCAATATCAGCTGGTCTTTATGACACAGGGTTCCCACGGGTCCTTGAATCCTTAAGCTTTGGAAAATAAACAAGTATAGATGCAGTCCTTGAACTTATTTTGTGCAAGACGTTTTCTGGAAAAAATTCCATATTTCCTCCTGTCCACTAATGTGTTATTCCGCCAACACTCGTGTCCTATGCACACTAGCTTGCTTGATTTACGCTAGTTACACGCATTACGCTAAGTGTGAGGTATTTTTGTGTTGTACGCTGTCATGACGCGCGCACAAGAAACTACTCCGATGGAACCTCAACGTTTCAGCAAAACTTAATATCAGATAATTTTATAATACAGTATAGGATGTACCGAATATTCTTCAGTTTTATGCAAAGCAGAAATACGACAAATATAATATCAGATCTGTTATATGGGCAAGAAAACTGTAACAATGGAACATGATGTAACCTTGCTCTCACTTGTAGTGTCCCCACATTAAGACCTTGAGTTTGAGGGTTTTGGACCTGAAAGTCCTGAAAGGTCCTTGAATGTGAAGTAATCCGAGGTGTGTGTGTGTGTGTGTGTGTGTGTGTGTGTGTGTGTGTGTGTGTGTGTGTGTGTGTGCTCGGCTGCCGGCTCCTGCAGGCGATGGGCCGCATCTTCGTGGGCCTGTGTCAGGTGGGAGCCTGGGGCTGTTTCGACGAGTTCAACCGTCTGGAGGAGCGGATGCTGTCGGCCGTCTCCCAGCAGGTGCAGTACATCCAGGTGGCGCTGCGGGAACACATCAACCCCAACAGAGACCGCAGTACGTACACACACACACACACACACACACACACCAACCCCAACAGAGACCGCAGTACGTACACACACACACACACACACACACACACACCAACCCCAACAGAGACCGCAGTACGTACACACACACACACACACACACACACCAACCCCAACAGAGACCGCAGTACGTACACACACACACACACACACCAACCCCAACAGAGACCGCAGTACGTACACACACACACACACACACATCAACCCCAACAGAGACCGCAGTACGTACACACACACACACACACACACCAACCCCAACAGAGACCGCAGTACGTACACACACACACACACACACACACACACATCAACCCCAACACACACACACACACACACACATCAACCCCAACAGAGACCGCAGTACGTACACACACACACACACACACTAACCCCAACAGAGACCGCAGTACGTACACACACACACACACACACACACACACCAACCCCAACAGAGACCGCAGTACGTACACACACACACACACACACACCAACCCCAACAGAGACCGCAGTACGTACACACACACACACACACACATCAACCCCAACAGAGACCGCAGTACGTACACACACACACACACACACCAACCCCAACAGAGACCGCAGTACGTACACACACACACACACACACACACACACATCAACCCCAACACACACACACACACACACACACATCAACCCCAACAGAGACCGCAGTACGTACACACACACACACACACACACCAACCCCAACAGAGACCGCAGTACGTACACACACACACACACACACACACACACATCAACCCCAACAGAGACCGCAGTACGTACACACACACACACACACACATCAACCCCAACAGAGACCGCAGTACGTACACACACACACACACACACACACACACACACATCAACCCCAACACACACACACACACATCAACCCCAACAGAGACCGCAGTACGTACACACACACACACCAACCCCAACAGAGACCGCAGTACGTACACACACACACACACACACACACACACACATCAACCCCAACAGAGACCGCAGTACGTACACACACACACACACACACCAACCCCAACAGAGACCGCAGTACGTACACACACACACACACACACACACACACACACACACACACACACACATCAACCCCAACAGAGACCGCAGTACGTACACACACACACACACACACACACACATCAACCCCAACAGAGACCGCAGTACGTACACACACACACACACACACACACACACACACCAACCCCAACAGAGACCGCAGTACGTACACACACACACACACACACACACACCAACAGAGACCGCAGTACGTACACACACACACACACACACACACACACACACACACACACACACACACACACACACATCAACCCCAACAGAGACCGCAGTACGTACACACACACACACACACACACACACACACACCAACCCCAACAGAGACCGCAGTACGTACACACACACACACACCAACCCCAACAGAGACCGCAGTACGTACACACACACACACATATCAACCCCAACAGAGACCGCAGTACGTACACACACACACACACACACACCAACCCCAACAGAGACCGCAGTACGTACACACACACACACACACACACACACACACACACACACATCAACCCCAACAGAGACCGCAGTACGTACACAAGTCAATTCACCTTTATTTATATAGCGCTTTTACAATACAAATTGTTTCAAAGCAGCTTTACAGAGATAACAGGAAAGTAAAGTTGTAATAGTATTTTTAAATTCAAAATTAAATGTTAAATGTCTCCAACTAAGCAAGCCAAAAGCCAATGGCGAAAAAAAAGGCGACAGTGGCAAGGAACCAAAACTCCATCAGTGACAGAATGGAGAAAAAAACCTTGGGAGAACCCAGACTCAGTCGGGGGCCAGTCCTCCTCTGGCCAACAAACGAACAGTGTATGATTATGATTTAGGCGGCATAATAGGTCAGAAGTCAGATTGGATCAGAACTTTCACAATATTTATCCAGTTCATCTGGATAGGGTCGGAGTCATCACGCCGGTATGGAGATGAGTTTGTTGAGGTGTCCATGAGGCCTTCACAGTGTTGATGAGGCCGGCACTTCAGGGATGCGTTGTCGTCGTGTCCATGTGATGGTCCTTCATCAGATCTGGATATGAGGAACACGCATATCTAGACACACACACCCACACCAACCCCAACAGAGACCGCAGTACGTACACACACACACACCCACACCAACCCCAACAGAGACCGCAGTACGTACACACACACACACACACACACACCCACACCAACCCCAACAGAGATCGCAGTACGTACACACACACACCCACACCAACCCCAACAGAGACCGCAGTACGTACACACACACACACACACACACACACACACACACACCAACCCCAACAGAGACCGCAGTACGTACACACACACACACACACACACACACACACCAACCCCAACAGAGACCGCAGTACGTACACACACACACACACACACACACACCAACCCCAGCAGAGACCGCAGTACGTACACACACACACACACACACACACACACACACACCAATCCCAACAGAGACTGCAGTACGTACACACACACACACCAATCCCAACAGAGACCGCAGTACGTACACACACACACACACACATAGAGACCGCAGTACGTACAGACACACACACACACACACACCTATCCCAACAGAGACCGCAGTACTTACAACCAGACACATGTGTGTTTGTTCGTGTGTGTTCAGGTTTGTGCTCGTGTGTGTTCAGGTGTGTGTGTGTTCAGGTGTGTGTGTGTTCAGGTGTGTGTGTGTTCAGGTGTGTGTGTGTTCAGGTGTGTGTGTGTTCAGGTGTGTGTGTGTGTTTTCAGGTGTGTGTGTGTTCAGGTGTGTGTGTGTGTTCTTGTGTGTGTGTTCTTGTGTGTGTGCTCAGGTGTGTGTGCTCAGGTGTGTGTGTGCTCAGGTGTGTGTGTGCTCAGGTGTGTGTGTTCTTGTGTGTGTGTGTTCTTGTGTGTGCTCAGGTGTGTGTGCTCAGGTGTGTGTGCTCAGGTGTGTGTGCTCAGGTGTGTGTGCTCAGGTGTGTGTGCAGGTGTTTGCTCTTTTGTGCTCAGGTGTGTGTGCTCAGGTGTGTGTGCTCGTGTGTGTTCAGGTGTTTGCTCTTTTGTGCTCAGGTGTGTGTGCTCAGGTGTGTGTGCTCAGGTGTGTGTGCTCAGGTGTGTGTGCTCAGGTGTGTGTGCTCAGGTGTTTGCTCTTTTGTGCTCAGGTGTGTGTGCTCAGGTGTGTGTGCTCGTGTGTGTTCAGGTGTTTGCTCTTTTGTGCTCAGGTGTGTGTGCTCAGGTGTGTGTGTGTGTTCAGGTGTGTGTGTGTGTGTGTGTTCAGGTGTGTGTGTGTGTGTGTTCAGGTGTGTGTGTGTGTGTGTGTGTGTTCAGGTGTGTGTGTGTGTGTGTTCAGGTGTGTGTGTGTGTTCAGGTGTGTGTGTGTGTGTGTTCAGGTGTGTGTGTGTGTGTGTTCAGGTGTGTGTGTGTGTGTTCAGGTGTGTGTGTGTGTGTGTGTTCTTGTGTGTGTTCTTGTGTGTGTGCTCAGGTGTGTGTGCTCAGGTGTGTGTGCTCAGGTGTGTGTGCTCAGGTGTGTTCTTGTGTGTTCAGGTGTGCCCGTGACCACTGAGCTGCTGAATAAACAGGTGAAGGTGAGTGCTGATATGGCCATCTTCATCACCATGAACCCTGGGTACGCCGGCCGCTCCAACCTGCCGGATAACCTGAAGAAGCTGTTCCGGAGTCTGGCCATGACCAAGCCGGACCGGCAGCTGATCGCACAGGTGATGCTGTACTCGCAGGGCTTCCGCACCGCAGAGATCCTCGCCAAGAAGATCGTCCCGTTCTTCAAGTACGCAGACCCACGACACGCGTTTCCCAGCCGGCGCGAGCTCAAGCGTAACGCTCTGGTGTCGTTCGCAGGTTGTGTGACGAGCAGCTGTCGTCTCAGTCTCACTACGACTTCGGCCTGCGAGCGCTGAAGAGCGTGCTGATCAGCGCCGGGAACGTCAAGCGGGAGCGCATCCAGAAGATCAAGCGGGAGAAGGGCGAGCGCGGCGAGGTCGTGGACGAGAACGAGATCGCAGAGAACCTCCCGGAGCAGGAGGTAAGATGAGCCGCGCACACACAGCGTCCTGCGGGGGGTTTTACTCTCTCAAATATAAGTCCTTGAAAACAGACATATTTAAGAGAAGGAGATTAAAGTGCTTGAATTATTGAAAGACAATATATGTAAAATTAGTGTTTAATTTTATTGATAAAACAATCTTTTCACACACAGTTAATGCTGCAGCCCGTCTGATACATAGACTGTAAAAAATATGGACAAAGCGTCTGTGACGTCACCCATAGACTTTCTGAAGAACGGTTTTGAGGCCGTTAATGGGGGGTATGGGCGGCGCCATCTCGGAAAATCTTTTCAGAAAGGATCCAGAGGTGGGATGATGTGTTGTGTCAGACGTCAAATTTCAGGAATTCCACTCGGCCCAGCCCGTTATCAGCTGTCAATCACGCCGTCAATCAAAGTTAACCATGCCCTTATTTGTCATACATTTTATATCTAAATACGATCTAAACTAATGAGTTAGAAAAAAATTCACCGCCCTCACAGTTGTCAGGCACTCGGAGCCTTTCGAAAAATACAGTAAAAGTCCATGGGACCGACCTGTAAAATCATGAATGTATGCTGTGAAAACGGTCATTTTAACATGTGGTCTATGGGCTTTTGCTCCCCGCCCCTAGTGGCTTTTACACGTATTGCAGTTGTTCGCACTTCCGGGTATGCTTCATTATCCAGATTAGAATGTTGCCGCTTGCTCTGATATAGAGGCATTTCACATGATATTGCTCATATAAATATCCAAGTATATGATACAGCTTTTATTCTTCAAGACAATTATATATTCATGGAAATAATTCAGTTTGAATAAGGGAAGCGATATCTTTGTGCTGCACTTTATTTGTACCATTTTCTTTATTAGTTTATTTGTTTCATTATTTATTTACCTTTTTATAATTGAAAAGGTAATAAAGAAATTGTTTGAGAAGTGAGATCTCAGTCCTTGAAAACCTTGCTTGAAAGCTCCAGTAATGTAACCGTGCAGTGACCGTGAAGCCAGCCGGACCTTGTTGGCGCTGTCTGATTGGCTGTTGCTCCTCAGATCCTGATCCAGAGTGTGTGTGAGACGATGGTGCCGAAGCTGGTGGCGGAGGACATCCCTCTGCTGTTCAGTCTGCTGTCGGACGTGTTCCCCGGCGTGCAGTACATGCGCGGAGAGATGACGGCGCTCCGGGACGAGCTGAAGAAGGTGTGTGCCGAGATGTACCTGACGTACGGAGACGGAGATGACGTGGGCAGCATGTGGGTGGAGAAGGTAAGACACGTGACACGAGGCGCGTGCGTAACCCTGTGTGTAGTGCAGTGTGGGTTAGGCCTGTCCAATGGCTGAAAAGCTCGATTCGAAATTCTTTCTTAAATATTAGATTCATGTTTGAATTCTCAAGGCAATGCTTGATGAGGATAAGAGTCCTGTGTTGTCTGATATGTCCACTAGAGGGCGCAAGCGAGCGCAATAAGCAAATATAAACCAAATCAAGGATTGCATCTTTTATTGAAATGAAAAAACATTCACTTTTTAAAGTGCATTAAATTTTCTGAACAATTGTTCTTAAAATATAATTTCCTTAATGGGAAACAGGTTACAATAGTGCATCAGTAACCTGAGAAAACACACTTCAACACAGCGTAATGTTCACACAAAGTACAATATAATATATACAGTATATATTTTTTTTTTCAATGCTTGATGAGGATAAGAGTCCTGTATTGTCTGATATGTCCACTAGAGGGCGCAAGCGAGCGCAATAAGCAAATATAAACCATATCAAGGATTCGAAATTGCCATTTTTATTTGCCAGCTCTAGAGTGTATAACCTCGTGGCTCCTCCCCCTGGTCTCCCTCAGGTCCTGCAGCTGTACCAGATCACCCAGATCAACCACGGGCTGATGATGGTGGGCCCGTCGGGCAGTGGGAAGACGATGGCCTGGAGGGTTCTGCTGAAAGCGCTGGAGCGGCTCGAGGGCCTGGAGGGCGTGGCTCACATCATCGACCCCAAAGCCATCAGCAAAGACCACCTGTACGGCACGCTGGACCCCAACACGCGCGAGTGGACCGACGGGCTCTTCACACACGTGCTCCGCAAGTGAGTGTGTTCAGGGGCTCAAGCTACGGTCTCGGGGTTGAACGACACGTGACGGGGTTTGAGAACGTTTTCTCTTGTTTGGTGTGTGTGTCAGTGTCCGCCCAATCAGAAGCAACACGTGTGTGTAAACCTCACGGTATTAAAGAGATCCACGTAAAGTCTTTGCACGCGTCCTGCAGCTCGGGATACCACACGATTGAAGATATTAGAAGACATGTTTGTCGTAGGAGTTTATAGTAAAATATAGAATATCAACAGTGATCAGAAATAATGCTAAGCCTAATTCTCACAGTAAAAACAATAAGGTCATAGATCATATAGATCATATAGATCATAACTCGTGTGAGAAGGGGATTATCCTTCACCTGAGATGTTTGTCTTCTCATCCTGAAATGCGAGGCAAAAGTTGGATCTCAATAATCCGGAACCACAGTTTCACGAATCCCTTCCCCTCTTTTATTCTGGACTGACACTTGCAGTATTAAACACTTACCGATTTCATCAGGCTTCATTTCACAGAATGGCCTTCTCAGCTGCCGTAGCTGCAACTCCCGCATCATCAGAGCAGGGGGATCAACACTCCACCGTCTACGTTTAAAAAACATTTAGCATCTTTTTGTCTGGGCTGTGTGTGTGTGTGCGCTCTCTGGATCTCATGATGTGTGTGTGTGTGCGCTCTCTCGATCTCATGATGTGTGTGTGTGTGCGCTCTCTCGATCTCATGATGTGTGTGTGTGTGCTCTCTCGATCTCATGATGTGTGTGTGTGTGCGCTCTCTCGATCTCATGATGTGTGTGTGTGTGCTCTCTCGATCTCATGATGTGTGTGTGTGTGTGTGTGCTCTCTCGATCTCATGATGTGTGTGTGTGTGCGCTCTCTCGATCTCATGATGTGTGTGTGTGTGCTCTCTCGATCTCATGATGTGTGTGTGTGTGTGCTCTTTCGATCTCATGATGTGTGTGTGTGTGCTCTCTCGATCTCATGATGTGTGTGTGTGTGTGCTCTCTCGATCTCATGATGTGTGTGTGTGTGCTCTCTCGATCTCATGATGTGTGTGTGTGTGCTCTCTCGATCTCATGATGTGTGTGTGTGTGCTCTCTCGATCTCATGATGTGTGTGTGTGTGCTCTCTCGATCTCATGATGTGTGTGTGTGTGCTCTCTCGATCTCATGATGTGTGTGTGTGTGTGCTCTCTCGATCTCATGATGTGTGTGTGTGTGTGCTCTCTCGATCTCATGATGTGTGTGTGTGTGCTCTCTCGATCTCATGATGTGTGTGTGTGTGCTCTCTCGATCTCATGATGTGTGTGTGTGTGTGTGTGCTCTCTCGATCTCATGATGTGTGTGTGTGTGCTCTCTCGATCTCATGATGTGTGTGTGTGTGTGTGTGTGCTCTCTCGATCTCATGATGTGTGTGTGTGTGCTCTCTCGATCTCATGATGTGTGTGTGTGTGCTCTCTCGATCTCATTATGTGTGTGTGTGTGTGTGCTCTCTCGATCTCATGATGTGTGTGTGTGTGTGTGTGCTCTCTCGATCTCATTATGTGTGTGTGTGTGTGTGCTCTCTCGATCTCATGATGTGTGTGTGTGTGCTCTCTCGATCTCATGATGTGTGTGTGTGCTCTCTCGATCTCATGATGTGTGTGTGTGTGTGTGTGTGCTCTCTCGATCTCATGATGTGTGTGTGTGTGCTCTCTCGATCTCATGATGTGTGTGTGTGTGCTCTCTCGATCTCATGATGTGTGTGTGTGTGCTCTCTCGATCTCATGATGTGTGTGTGTGTGCTCTCTCGATCTCATTATGTGTGTGTGTGTGCTCTCTCGATCTCATTATGTGTGTGTGTGTGTGTGTGCGCTCTCTCGATCTCATGATGTGTGTGTGTGTGTGCTCTCTCGATCTCATTATGTGTGTGTGTGTGCTCTCTCGATCTCATGATGTGTGTGTGTGTGCTCTCTCGATCTCATGATGTGTGTGTGTGTGCTCTCTCGATCTCATGATGTGTGTGTGTGTGCTCTCTCGATCTCATGATGTGTGTGTGTGTGCGCTCTCGATCTCATGATGTGTGTGTGTGTGTGCTCTCTCGATCTCATGATGTGTGTGTGCTCTCTCGATCTCATGATGTGTGTGTTTGTGTGCTCTCTCGATCTCATGATGTGTGTGTGTGTGTGCGCTCTCTCGATCTCATGATGTGTGTGTGTGTGTGTGCTCTCTCGATCTCATGATGTGTGTGTGTGTGTGTGTGCAGGATAATTGATAACGTGCGTGGAGAGCTGCAGAAGAGGCAGTGGATCATCTTCGACGGGGATGTGGACCCCGAGTGGGTGGAGAACCTGAACTCTGTGCTGGACGACAACAAGCTCCTGACCCTGCCCAACGGAGAGCGCCTCAGCCTGCCGCCCAACGTACGCGCCGCTACACGCATGCCGCCGCTACACGCATGCCGCCGCTACACGCATGCCGCCGCTACACGCATGCCGCCGCTACACCACACACACACACACACAAACACACACTGCACATATACCTCTGAACACCAGTCACACACACACACACACACACACACACACACACACACTGCACATATACCTCTGAATACCAGTCACACACACACTGCACATATACCTCTGAACACCAGTCACACACACACACACACACACTGCACATATACCTCTGAACACCAGTCACACACACACAACGATCATCACTGACGAGCTGTGCATAACTAATAATCACAAAATTTAAGATTTCATAATCATGACAAGACAAATATGTTTAAGTGTGTTTACATGGAAATTGCGGTTAATCGTGCAGCGCTACACTGCTGTGAGACTCGTCTGGGTGATGATGATGATGAAGATGTGATGGTGTCGCTGCTCTCGTCACACAGGTGCGCATCATGTTCGAGGTGCAGGACCTGAAGTACGCCACGCTGGCCACAGTGTCTCGCTGCGGGATGGTCTGGTTCAGCGAGGACGTTCTCAGCACCGACATGATCTTCAACAACTTCCTGGCTCGCCTGCGGAGCATCCCATTGGACGAGGGAGAGGACGAGGCTCATCGAATGAGGAAGGCCACCGAGGACGAGGGAGACGAGGCCGCCTCACCGATGCTGCAGGTACAGCTCACAACCTGTGTGTGTGTGTGTGTGTGTGTGTGTGTGTGTGTGTGTGTGTGTGTGTGAGAGATGCGGCCGCCTCCCTGATGCTGCAGGTACAGCTCACAACCTGTGTGTGTGTGTGTGTGTGTGTGTGTGTGTGTGTGTGTGTGTGTGTGTGTGTGAGAGACGAGACCGCCTCACCAGTGCTATAGGTACACCATACAATCTGTGTGTGTGTGTGTGTGCGTGTGTGAGACGCGGCCGCCTCACCGATGCTGCAGGTACAGCTCACAACCTGTGTGTGTGTGTGTGTGTGTGAGAGACGAGACCGCCTCACCAGTGCTATAGGTACACCTCACAATCTGTGTGTGTGTGTGTGTGTGTGTGTGTGAGACGAGGCCGCCTCCCTGATGCTGCAGGTACAGCTCACAACCTGTGTGTGTGTGTGTGTGTGTGTGTGTGTGTGTGTGTGTGTGTGTGTGTGAGAGAGATGCGGCCGCCTCCCTGATGCTGCAGGTACACCTCACAATCTGTGTGTGTGTGTGTGTGTGTGTGACGAGGCCGCCTCCCTGATGCTGCAGGTACACCTCACAACCTGTGTGTGTGTGTGTGTGTGTGTGTGTGTGAGACGAGGCCGCCTCCCTGATGCTGCAGGTACACCTCACAACCTGTGTGTGTGTGTGTGTGTGTGTGTGTGTGTGAGACGAGGCCGCCTCCCTGATGCTGCAGGTACACCTCACAATCTGTGTGTGTGTGTGTGTGTGTGTGTGTGTGTGTGTGTGTGTGTGTGTGTGTGTGTGTGACGAGGCCGCCTCACCGGTGCTATAGGTACACCTCACAATCTGTGTGTGTGTGTGAGACGAGGCCGCCTACCTGATGCTGCAGGTACACCTCACAATCTGTGTGTGTGTGTGTGTGTGTGTGACGAGGCCGCCTCACCGGTGCTATAGGTACACCTCACAATGTGTGTGTGTGTGTGTGTGTGTGTGTGTGTGTGTGTGTGTGTGTGTGTGAGACGAGGCCGCCTCCCTGATGCTGCAGGTACACCTCACAACCTGTGTACGTCAGGAATAGAACGGTGACTGAAATAGACAGTGTGAATTCACACTTATTCCTAAAAAGCATGACATAGGAAATAACAATCAGGAAAATATTTTGGAAATTGAACCTTAGACAAATATATTTGCTAAAAGCTAATTAGCTAAAAGAAAAGTTTGTATGTGTGTTTTTTTTGGGGTGTCCACGACGAATCAGAATCGTTGAGTCTTGCATATAGTCGACTAACAGTGTTTGGGGGCGGGGCTTTAACACTTTAAAGCCATGATGTACAGAACATCACACAAAGATATAGAAGAAAATGTATAAAAACATTTCCGATCATTAAAACTCAGAAATAACATAAATAACGGCAGACAGGATTTGCATTTCTCATGTCATCAAATTAAGTCGAGCCGGCTCGAAGTACAGCGCAACATCGATGCACTGAAAAACAATCAATTAATTTACAGAATTAAATTAGAACAGAATATATCTTCCTAATAAATAAAAATAAAAAATGAAATAAGTCAGAATCAAGGCACAAGATGCAGAACAAACGTGTGCACACCGCCTTAAGTGCAGAGGAACATCTATTCAAGACACGCCTCGTATAGCTGATTAGAAAAGCCTGAGTGATCCATAAATTGGTGTGTGTGAGTCAGTGTTGTGGTGTGTGTTCTGCAGATCCAGAGAGACGCGTGTGCCGTGCTGCAGCCGTACTTCACCTCCACCGGGCTGGTGATCAAGGCGCTGGAGCACGCGTCGCGGATGGAGCACATCATGGACTTCACACGCCTGCGCTCGCTCAGCTCGCTCTTCTCCATGCTGCACCAGGCCTGCCGCAACGTGGCGCTCTACAACAACAACCACCCCGACTTCCCCATGCCCGTCGAGCAGCTGGAGAAGTACATGCAGGTGTGTGTGTGTGTGTGTGTGTGTGAACGGTCACTCTGAGGCCGGAGTTATTAATGAAAACTAAGGTTTTTGAAAGCGTTCTCCGAAGTGGATACCTTTGAAAACTGTGTTGTAGTGTGGACTGAGAAACCGTGAGGTATTTAAAAACGAGGATGTAAGTTTAGTCATGTGACATAGTACCAATAGAGATTCATGTTTATAGCGGTATCGTGCCTGTTATGTGCTGTTCACTTTCACACAGTTGCTAAAGTGTTACTTTACACACTCTTCATATCACAGTCACATTTCATATTCACAACTCTCATCACAAACGTATAACTGTGAGAGCGACCTGAACGCATCCGTCAATACGGAGATATTTCACTAAATAAAATGATCTTTTATTTCCCGTCTGTATGATCTCAGTGAGCTCTCAGCTTCTGGGAGGTTTTACACATGCGCTGTCAGGAGAATTTAGAAGTTTCTCATCCGCACTGAAAAGGGAAACGCCTGGAAACACTAGTGTGGACGGGAACGTTTTTAAACGAAAACGCCGTTTTCAAATGTGTTAATGTAGACGTAGCCTGAATCAGTCTTTGCCAGCTCATACATGTGCATGATGTGTGTAAGTGACGCCTGCGTGCTGACTCTCCCCGTGTGCAGAAGTACCTGATCTACGCGGTGCTGTGGTCGTTCTCGGGCGACAGCCGGCTGAAGATGAGGGCGGAGCTCGGCGAGTACATCCGCCGCATCACCACCGTATCCCTGCCGTCCGCGCCCAACGTGCCGATCATCGACTACGAGGTGCGACACCCCCCTCAGGCTGTGTGTGTGTGTGTGTGTGTGTGTGTGTGCTGACGCTGCTCTGCTCTGCAGGTGTGCATCACGGGCGAGTGGCAGTCGTGGCAGGGGAAGGTGCCTCAGATCGAGGTGGAGACTCATAAGGTGGCGTCTCCGGATGTGGTTGTGCCCACGCTGGACACGGTGCGTCACGAGGCGCTGCTCTACACCTGGCTGGCCGAACACAAGCCTCTGGTGCTCTGTGGGCCGCCCGGCTCCGGCAAGACCATGACCCTCTTCAGCGCGCTGAGAGCGCTGCCCGACATGGAGGTGAGGAACACGCTTCAGTTTAGGGATGGACATTTTTCAAAAATATTGTATTCAAATATTTGTATTGTATAAAAATATATTGTATAAAAATCTTAATATTCATTTATTTAAATGACGTTTAAAGAGAAAGATGTTACGTTTTTGTCAGCATTTATGAACAAGCTTACGATTAGGCAATATACACAAGCTTACGATATATCTTAAGGCTTTCTTTTAATGGAAGACATGTGTATACCAAAAAATATAAAGAACAAAATCATTAGAGCTCGAGCAGCGCGAACAGAAAAAAACGCTAATAAAGCAGAATGCGCTATTATAGTACAGAACGTAGGCCTACACACTCGAGTCGGCATATGGTTGTGTTTATATTGTTTCATGTTGAGAAAAACAACAATATCCACATGTTCGAGTGAGAACGCGCTGCGCTGACAGGCGTCGCAGAGACAGAGAACGTGTGTAAGTGAAGTTTCTAACAGCACTTTGTGTTTCTGTTCTTAAATCTGTCTCCAAACTTGAAGTATCAAAATCATTGTGCTATCAGATCCGTAATCCCGGATCCCGCGGGTGCAGTGCTGGCGTGCAGCGATGCACACACTCTCCTGTCATCGGCTGTGTGGACTGCATGTGATATAATGATAACTCAGTTCCATTAATTAATTAGATTAAAAGTAATTCTTTTGTAATATAATTTAGTAAGATAATTTTCATCAAAGTAATTTCAAACTTCGCGAGTCAGACCACGACATTGTGATCAAATACAATAAACGCGTTCCACGGCGCCACCCAGTGCATTTAATTATAACTGCGAGTTAGTGCTTGGTATTTATCATGGATTCACTGCATTTGCGGCCAGCAAAGCAAAGTAATAAAATTCGAATAGTATGTTATTTTTCAAAGAATAATTACAGATCGAAAATTGTAATATTCCTGCACATCACAGTTCATTTCAAGGCAAAAACGACACGATAACTAAATAAAAACCAGTTTTGAATGACGAAAACTATGACCAAAATCTATTGACATTTTCGTCAACAAATAAAAACAAGATGAAAATGTTCGGTAGGGACGGTTTGGGAAGAGATCCAGTCAGTCGTGTGTGTGTGTGTGTGGTATATGCGCACGTTTGAACTGAGGAGTTATCATGCACTCACTGCATGTCTCCTAAAACAATAAAAATGTAAAGGTCTGGGAGAAAGAGAAGAGCAGACGCATAGATCTGAATAAGAGTGACGATGCAACAGAGGTGTTCTGTGCGTGCACACACACACACACACGTGTCGTGGTTGTGTCGTGACTCTGCTGTGTTCCTCCAGGTGGTGGGCCTGAACTTCTCGAGCGCCACGACCCCGGAGCTGCTGCTGAAGACGTTCGATCATTACTGCGAGTACCGCAGGACCCCCAACGGTGTGGTTCTGGCCCCGGTGCAGCTGGGCAAGTGGCTGGTGCTGTTCTGCGACGAGATCAACCTGCCCGACATGGACAAGTACGGCACGCAGCGGGTCATCTCCTTCATCAGACAGGTGTGTGTGTGTGTGTGTGTGTGTGTGTGTGTGTGTGTGTGTGTGTGTGTGTGTGGTGTTTAGCTCTCGCTGGTGTGTGTGCAGTGTAACCGGTGTGTTTTGTTCAGATGGTGGAGCACGGCGGCTTCTATCGCACCTCAGACCAGACGTGGGTGAAGCTGGAGCGGATCCAGTTCGTCGGGGCCTGTAATCCTCCCACTGACCCGGGCCGAAAGCCTCTCTCTTACAGGTCCACCACCACCACCATCATCATCATCACTGCTTAACATGACCGGTCACACCAAGGACGATAACCATAAATATAAAGTTCTAAAAATCGTTCTGCATATTAAAGAATAGCAGAGTTCACACCACAGCTATAAAGGATAAAGATATGATGAACGATATTGTTGGGATCACTTTCAGAACTAATTTTTTCAAGCTGTTGAAAGATAAAACACTGACACCCAATCAGAATCCACTCGAATTTAAAGGGTCGCGCATTCAAAATGATAGACGACATTGTGGAGAAGTTAACCGCCGAGGCCCAGAAAGATCCACTGTTTAAGAAGTCAAGCCCCTTTTCAAGAAAGTGGATATGGAAAACAGTGGTTCATACCCTCTGAATAAACAGAAGTATTGCCTCTGGTATCAGCGCTCGTTTCCACAACATTGTCTTGTTTCCGCTGAAGTTGCGGTGAAGTTTTTATTCCACTATATTGACTCCGTCAGCTAAATACACTGTTAGATTATTAGCTCATTACACTAGCTTCACTCGAATCACAGCATGCTGAGGACATCTGCTGGTTAAAGCCTGTAAGTGCAACAAGAACAGCAAAAACATGTTCAATGACGTTGTACACACTTTGAAACCGTAGCGCGTGAGCTTAGAATAAACAGACCGTTATCGTTCGTTGGTGTGGACGCAAATATAGTTATCATTAAAGTTATCTTTATAGTTATCGTTCTTGGTGTGAATGGCCCTTTACTCATGATGTCTGCAGGTTTTTGCGTCATGTGCCGGTGGTGTACGTGGACTATCCCGGCCCGGCCTCGCTAACCCAGATCTATGGCACCTTCAACCGAGCCATGCTGAGACTCATCCCGTCACTGAGGACCTTCGCTGAGCCGCTCACCGCTGCCATGGTCGAGTTCTACACCATGTCTCAGGTTGGCACTTCATCTGTCAGGATTCCTTCAAGTGAAACTGAACCTTTATTTTGGCAGGTTGCAGTGAAGAGTTGTGAGTTTGTGTGTTTCTGCCGATAGATCAGATGAAATGGTAAAATGCTGCTGAAGTCACTCTCAGAGCAGGAGATCAGGTTCTTGTGCTCATTAGGGCTGGCAACACGGCTGAAAAGCTACAGTGACGTTGTAATCATGTCTTGCGCGCCTCGACACCAAAAATTCAAATGCACTGTTTTTTCATTCAAATGTAAAGTTTTTTTTTTTATTCGACAAATATTCGAATTTTTGTTTGACATCCCTAGTGCTCCTATAGTGAGACGCAGACTTGAGTTTGTGTAGCAGAGCAAACTGAGACACTCGAACACAGTCTTTAATATTTACACACACACACACACACACTTGATTAAGTGTGATGTCCCTACATATCATTTATTCATCCAAAATTTGCCAAATTCCATGTTATACCGTAAGTTTCCATTTTTATGATTCTGCGATTACATCTGCATCGCTGAAAACACAGAATCCGATGAAATGTTTGGCTTGAATACTCATGTGTGCTGGTCTTGTTCAGATCCTAGAGTGCTGAAACTCAACACATGTTCTGTAAACCTGCTTTGAAGTGATCTCAACTAGCCTTGCAACTTGACATGCTAACCCCCCCAGATAAAGATGCTGTGCTTGTTTGTTCTGAAATGATTCAGTTTAGCTATAACTGGTCTGTGTGTTACAGGAGCGGTTCACGCAGGACACGCAGCCGCACTACATCTACTCCCCGAGAGAGATGACCCGCTGGGTCCGGGGGATCTTCGAGGCGCTGAGGCCGTTAGAGACGCTGCCTGTCGAGGGCCTCATCCGCATCTGGGCTCACGAGGCGCTCCGTCTCTTCCAGGACCGGTGGGTCGCATTGCTTTCTCACTATTAGTGAACCGCTCCAGAGTTTGTTTCCCATCGCTACATCGTTCAGGGGATCTCGGACTGGTTGCTTTGCTGCAGATCCGAGTACAACTGACATGTTCATATTTGCCTGAACATACCAAACTATGGAAGAAAATTTGTCTGGTTCAGAAAGAAATGAGTGTCAGGAAGGGCAGTGTGGGAAAACCGGCACATTTCTCCCAATTCCAGCAGCAATGTGTGGTTGATTGTTTTGAAATAACACAATGATTGATTCTCCTGACAGATTGGTGGAGGACGAGGAGAGACGCTGGACCGATGAAAACATTGACATGGTCGCCCTGAAACACTTTCCCAACATCGACCGTGACAAAGCCCTCAACAAACCCATACTTTACAGCAACTGGCTCTCCAAGGTAAATGTCACGGGACAACACCCAGGAGCTTCCAGAGCTCAGCGTAACTCATTCTGTAACTCAGCGTAACACATCCTGTAACTCAGCGTAACACATCCTCTAACTTATCCTGTAGCTCAGCGTAACTCATCCCGTAGCTCAGCGTAACTCTTTCCGTAGCTCAGCGTAACTCATCCCGTAGCTCAGCGTAACTCATCCCGTAGCTCAGCGTAACTCTTTCCGTAGCTCAGCATAACTCTTTCCGTAGCTCAGCGTAACTCATCCCGTAGCTCAGCGTAATTCATCACGTAGCTCAGCGTAACTCATCCCGTAGCTCAGCGTAACTCATCCCGTAGCTCAGCGTAAATCATCCCGTAGCTCAGCGTAACTCATCCCGTAACTCAGCGTAACTCATCCCGTAGCTCAGCGTAACTCATCCCGTAGCTCAGCGTAACTCATCCCGTAGCTCAGCGTAATTCATCCCGTAGCTCAGCGTAACTCATCCCGTAGCTCAGCGTAACTCATCCCGTAGCTCAGCGTAAATCATCCCGTAGCTCAGCGTAACTCATCCCGTAACTCAGCGTAACTCATCCCGTAACTCAGCGTAACTCATCCCGTAGCTCAGCGTAACTCATCCCGTTGCTCAGCGTAACTCATCCCGTAGCTCAGCGTAACTCATCCCGTAGCTCAGCGTAACTCATCCCGTAACTCAGTGTAACTCATCCCGTAGCTCAGCGTAACTCATCCCGTAGCTCAGCGTAACTCATCCCGTAACTCAGCGTAACTCATCCCGTAACTCAGCGTAACTCATCCCGTAACTCAGCGTAACTCATCCCGTAGCTCAGCGTAACTCATCCCGTAGCTCAGCGTAACTCTTTCCGTTGCTCAGCGTAACTCATCCCGTAGCTCAGCGTAACTCATCCCGTAGCTCAGCGTAACTCATCCCACTCAGCATAACTCATCCCGTAACTCATCCCGTAACTCAGCGTAACTCATCCCGTAGCTCAGCGTAACTCATCCCGTAGCTCAGCGTAACTCATCCCGTAGCTCAGCGTAACTCATCCCGTAACTCAGCGTAACTCATCCCGTAGCTCAGCGTAACTCATCCCGTAGCTCAGCGTGACTCATCCCGTAGCTCAGCGTAACTCAGCGTAACTCATCCCACTCAGCATAACTCATCCCGTAACTCAGCGTAACTCATCCCGTAACTCAGCGTAACTCATCCCGTAACTCAGCGTAACTCATCCCGTAACTCAGCGTAACTCATCCCGTAACTCAGCGTAACTCATCCCGTAGCTCAGCGTAACTCATCCCGTAGCTCAGCGTAACTCATCCCGTAGCTCAGCGTAACTCATCCCGTAGCTCAGCGTAACTCATCCCGTAGCTCAGCGTAACTCATCCCGTAGCTCAGCGTAACTCATCCCGTAGCTCAGCGTAACTCATCCCGTAGCTCAGCGTAACTCATCCCGTAGCTCAGCGTAACTCATCCCACTCAGCATAACTCATCCCGTAGCTCAGCGTAACTCATCCCGTAGCTCAGCGTAACTCATCCCGTAGCTCAGCGTAACTCATCCCGTAGCTCAGCGTAACTCATCCCGTAACTCAGCGTAACTCATCCCGTAGCTCAGCGTAACTAATCCCGTAGCTCAGCGTAACTCATCCCGTAGCTCAGCGTAACTCATCCCGTAGCTCAGCGTAACTCATCCCGTAGCTCAGCGTAAATCCTCCCGTAGCTCAGCGTAAATCCTCCCGTAGCTCAGCGTAACTCATCCCGTAGCTCAGCGTAACTCCTCCCGTAGCTCAGCGCAACTCATCCCGTAGCTCAGCGTAACTCATCCCACTCAGCGTAACTCATCCCGTAGCTCAGCGTAACTCATCCCGTAGCTCAGCGCAACTCATCCCGTAGCTCAGCGTAACTCATCCCGTAGCTCAGCGTAACTCATCCCGTAGCTCAGCGTAACTCATCCCGTAGCTCAGCGTAACTCATCCCGTAGCTCAGCGTAACTCATCCCGTAACTCAGCGTAACTCATCCCGTAACTCAGCGTAACTCATCCCGTAGCTCAGCGTAACTCATCCCGTAGCTCAGCGCAACTCATCCCGTAGCTCAGCGTAACTCATCCCGTAGCTCAGCGTAACTCATCCCGTAGCTCAGCGTAACTCATCCCGTAGCTCAGCGTAACTCCTCCCGTAGCTCAGGGTAAATCCTCCCGTAGCTCAGCGTAACTCATCCCGTAGCTCAGCGTAACTCATCCCGTAGCTCAGCGCAACTCATCCCGTAGCTCAGCGTAACTCATCCCGTAGCTCAGCGTAACTCCTCCCGTAGCTCAGGGTAAATCCTCCCGTAGCTCAGCGCAACTCATCCCGTAGCTCAGCGCAACTCATCCCGTAGCTCAGCGCAGCTCATCCCGTAGCTCAGCGCAGCTCATCCCGTAGCTCAGCGCAGCTCATCCCGTAGCTCAGCGCAGCTCATCCCGTAGCTCAGCGCAGCTCATCCCGTAGCTCAGCGCAGCTCATCCCGTAGCTCAGCGCAGCTCATCCCGTAGCTCAGCGCAGCTCATCCCGTAGCTCAGCGCAGCTCATCCCGTAGCTCAGCGCAGCTCTTCCCGTAGCTCAGCGTAACTCATCCCGTAGCTCAGCATCCCGTAGCTCAGCGCAGCTCATCCCGTAGCTCAGCATCCCGTAGCTCAGCGCAGCTCATCCCGTAGCTCAGCGCGTTGCTCAGCGCAACTCATCCCGTAGCTCAGCGCAGCTCATCCCGTAGCTCAGCGCAGCTCATCCCGTAGCTCAGCGCAGCTCATCCCGTAGCTCAGCGCAGCTCATCCCGTAGCTCAGCGCAGCTCATCCCGTAGCTCAGCGCAGCTCATCCCGTAGCTCATCCCGTAGCTCATCCCGTAGCTCATCCCGTAGCTCATCCCGTAGCTCATCCCGTAGCTCAGCGCGTAGCTCAGCGCAGCTCATCCCGTAGCTCAGCGCAGCTCATCCCGTAGCTCAGCGCAGCTCATCCCGTAGCTCAGCGCAGCTCATCCCGTAGCTCAGCGCAGCTCATCCCGTAGCTCAGCATCCCGTAGCTCAGCATCCCGTAGCTCAGCATCCCGTAGCTCAGCGCAGCTCATCCCGTAGCTCAGCGCAGCTCATCCCGTAGCTCAGCGCGTAGCTCAGCGCAACTCATCGCGTCTCCTGCTCTCCTGTAGGACTACGTGCCCGTGGAGCAGGAGGAGCTGCGCGACTATGTGAAGGCCAGACTGAAGGTGTTCTACGAGGAGGAGCTGGACGTTCCTCTTGTGCTCTTCAATGAGGTTCTGGATCACGTGCTGAGGATCGACAGGTACAGAGAGCCCGGTTAAACACATATTTCACCGGCTGATGTGTCAGTAACGTCAGGCTTGTTCTCCTCCAGAATCTTCCGTCAGCCGCAGGGTCATCTTCTCCTGATCGGGGTCAGCGGAGCCGGGAAGACAACGCTCTCACGCTTCGTGGCCTGGATGAACGGACTCAGTGTCTATCAGATCAAGGTTAGAATCATTAAGCGTTTGATTGTCTGTCAGATTTTTTGGACATGTTTATTCAGTTTTAACATGGTTAAATGTACAGTGCACTTCCTTGAGAAAATTAAAGATGCAATAATTTGTCAGATGATCCTCAAAACATTAATTTTGCTTCATATAAACACACGTTTTTAAAGTTTGTGTTCTCGAGCACCAAACTTTATGCAAATGAATGGACAGAACATTAAAAGTTTCCTGTTTTTGGTTAGAACGGTGTCGTTTGAGCGGCCCATAAGTTAATAACTAATGATCTTTGCAATGACAGTGAATCAATCAAAAACTAACTTAAGCTGGACAATAACTTTATTCTAGAGCTGCTGTAAAGCCAAAATAGTCTGTTTGAAAGCAACTTTACAGTGATAATCGGAAATTAAATTAACAATCTATATTGCTAAAAGCGCTGTATAACTCAAGGTGACTTGACTACAGAGAGATAGTGACTGTAAATCAAAGAGGACAATGGAGTAACATTAATAACAAGGAATGTGTATGTATAATAAAATAAGGCTTCAGTAACTGTGATCATATCCGCGCAGGTCCACAGGAAGTACACCGGCGAGGACTTCGACGAAGACCTGCGGACGGTCCTCCGGCGCTCCGGGTGCAAGAACGAGAAGATCGCCTTCATCATGGACGAGTCGAACGTGCTGGACTCGGGATTCCTGGAGCGCATGAACACACTGCTGGCCAACGGAGAGGTGCGGCCCATTCTGTGTGTTCTGGTGTGTTCTGAAGTCTGCGTGTGTTCTGTGTGTGTTCTGAACTCTGTGTTGTTGCAGGTGCCCGGCCTGTTCGAGGGCGACGAATACGCCACGCTGATGACGCAGTGCAAGGAGGGCGCGCAGAAGGAGGGCTTGATGCTGGACACCCATGAGGAGCTTTACAAGTGGTTTACGAGTCAGGTGATCAGGAACCTGCATGTTGTGTTCACCATGAACCCGTCGTCAGAGGGACTGAAGGACCGCGCGGCCACGTCACCCGCCCTCTTCAACAGGTACCCGTCGCTCGTCGTGTCCCGTTCACTAACCGGAAAAGCTGTATTTCTTTAATGCTTTATACAGTAAAGGTTGTTTCAAAGAAGCTTAATAAACAGAATCAATGATGCAAACTTCATCAAATATGAGACAAACTTAAATTCTGCAGGTGTGTGCTCAACTGGTTTGGTGATTGGTCCACTGAAGCGCTCTACCAGGTGGGTAAAGAGTTCACCAGCAAGATGGACCTGGAGAAGCCCAACTACAAAGTGCCCGACTACATGCCCATCGTGTACGATAAGCTGCCGCAGCCGCCCACCCACCGCGAGGCTATCGTCAACGGCTGCGTGTTCGTCCACCAGACACTGCACCAGGTCAGCGGGCGTCTCCTGTTCACAGATCTGAAGGCATTCGCATCTGGTCCTTTGCACACTTTTACACTTACTCTGGTGTTCTTAGGCTAACAACCGCTTGGCAAAGCGTGGCGGCCGCACGATGGCTATCACTCCACGCCACTACCTGGACTTCATCAACCACTACGCCAACCTGTTCAACGAGAAGCGCAGCGAACTGGAGGAGCAGCAGATGCACCTCAACGTGGGACTGCGCAAAATCAAGGAGACCGTCGATCAGGTGCGTGCGACACCACACATGCAAACACCACTGATGCGTGAAGTTACTGATACAAGTATTGCGTTACAATATTGTGTTACTCCCTAAAAAAGTAACCAATTATATTACTTGGTTACTTTTTATGAAAGTTACCTTTAAAAGTAATGTCTCTGTATTGTTACTCCCTGAAAAGTAATCAATCAAATTACCTTTTAAAAGTAACTTTTATAAATAAGTAACCAAGTAAATTTACAATATTGTTTTCTCCCTAAGAAAGTAACCAATTAACTAAGTAATGTCCCTTTAATGAGTGACTTTAAAAGTAATATTACAATATTGTGTTACTCCCTAAAAAGTAACCAATTACATAGTTACTATTTATGAAAGTTACTTTTAAAAGTAATGTTACATTATTGTGTTATTCCCCAAAAAAGGTAACTAATTGCGTTGCTTAGTTACTTTTTGTGTAAAGTAATGTTGCGTTTTTCTAAGCTGGCTGAGGCTTGATCTCTTCCAGGGTTTGCAGGAGTTATTTCACAGAGCAGTTTTTTTTGTTGTTTTTTTACTTTTAACTTAGTAATGCATTCAACAACAGCCTATAACACACACCTTAATTTTCTGTTAAAAACACATTTAGAATATTATCATATTTTGAGCACTTGTAATATTTCCTGCACTCTAGAGCGATACATGCCATCAAAAGACCTCTAAACGTTATTATAAGTTAAAAGTAATGTATTTACTTCTATGCTTTTTGCCCGTTCTGCTTTTTGTCTTTTCTTTTCATCAATGTTATGGAGAAGAGAAAGAATCCTAATTTAGTAGTTTAAAAACGTAACTCAAATATTAATGTGTAAATTTATAGAGTAATGCGTTACTTTACTTGTGCGTTATGGAATCAGATTAATATTTTGATGTAACGTTACTTGTAATACATTACTACCCCGTTTCGTACCCTGATTAAGCGCGTTATCCGTGTGTGTCAGGTGGAGGAGCTGCGGCGCGACCTGCGGATCAAGAGTCAGGAGCTGGAGGTCAAAAACGCTGCCGCCAACGACAAGCTGAAGAAGATGGTGAAGGACCAGCAGGAGGCGGAGAAGAAGAAGGCAAGACTCGCTCGGAGCGTCCCTGACCACCGGTGTGGATCAAGCCCTCGCTGCTCCTAACCTCTCGCTCTGCTTCACAGGTCATGAGTCAGGAGATACAGGAAGCAGTTTACAAGCAGCAGGAAGTGATCAAAGACAAGCAGCTGCGCGTGAAGCAGGACCTGGACCAGGTGGAGCCGGCCGTCATCGAGGCCCAGAACGGTACGCGATCTCTCCGCTCTCCTGCGCTCACACTGACGCTGTTGCTTCGGCTTTCACAGCTCCAGAGAATCTGCTCACCTTAAAAACTGTTTGAAGTAGTTGTTCTTGTCTTGTTGTGATCTACTCTTAATGAAATATTCACTGCTGTCAGTCCAAACAACATCAGATTACTCTCCATATTTGGGAGACATTTAGCCGGTGTCTTATAGCAAGTCTATATAATACAGATTGTTTCAAGACTAATAAACAGCAATATAACTGAATCAATGACGCAAACTTCCTCAGATATGAGACTCATTCAGATTCAGTTGTAAAGCATCTCTACAGAAGAGTCATTTTTCAGATCAAGTTTTGTTCTCATCTGAAACTGTCTGAAATATCAATAATATTACTGAATATTAAGTGTCTTTTAATAAACCCCAGCTAAGCAAGGCAAAGGCGGCAGTGGATGTTTCCTGGTGTTTTTCTGCTTTCAGCTCTTCTTGTGTGATTGCTAGTGGTGTTGGGCGTTTGTTTCACTGCGCTAATGTCTCTGCTCTCTTCACTCTTTCTGTGTCTTCTCACGCTCGTGGCTCGTTTAGCTGTTAAGTCGATTAAGAAGCAGCACTTAGTGGAGGTGCGGTCGATGGCCAACCCGCCGGCGGCAGTCAAGCTGGCGCTGGAGTCCATCTGTCTGCTGCTGGGCGAGAGCACCACCGACTGGAAGCAGATTCGCTCCATCATTATGCGCGAGAACTTCATCCCCACTATTGTGAACTTTTCTGCTGATGAGATCAGGTGACTGACTGCCGGTGCGGAGCGGTGGCCGCCGCGTGTAGAGAGGACAACTGTAGTCCTCAGACACACACACACACACGGGCTGCGTTGACATATAACCGTAGTCCTCAGACACACACTCACTCACCATCACTAGCTCCGTTTACATCCAATGCAGTGAATCTAACATGTGCACAAAATTTGAATATCGCATAAAACATTTGAGATGCTGCGATGCGATTGGTCCGCTGGTGAGTCCAGTTATCCAATCACAGCCTATGATGTTACTGATAACTGATGTTATCACAGACCCCGACACTGGCGGGTCACGTGACTCGGTCCCTCTCCCCGACGCCGCGGCCGCTACGCTCCCGCCGCATGAACCGTTTGTCCTCGTGGTCCTAAAACCCTCCATTCCCTCCCTAGCCGTCAGCTCGATTAAGAAGCAGCACCTTGTTGAAGTGCGCGCTATGGCTAACCCACCGGCAGCCGTTAAACTGGCTCTAGAGTCGATCTGCCTCTTGCTCGGCGAGGAAACTAGTGACTGGAAAAAGATCAGACAAGTTATTATCAGAGACAATTTCATCTCCAGCATAGTCAACTTTGTCTCTGAGGACACGAGGTATTATCATCTCCTACACACATCTTCCTCTCAGGTGTGAGACGGCTCTCGCCTCAGCTCAAGGTTTTTGATTAGCGATTTTCACTATATATATAGTTTCAAAGCAGCTACTTCCTAAAATGTTTCAGTCTAGGAAGTATTCAGTTATCAGTCAGAGACGAGTGTGGCAAAGTAACAGCAGGATCATGTAATATTCTAATAAATGGAATCAAAATAACACTGAATATAGATTTTATTAGTGTAGCTGCACGTCCAGTTAGCTTTATACAGGACAGCTTCAGTCATAAACCAGTCAGTGATGAAACTCCATCAGAGATGAGACTCAAACTCAGATTCATCTCTACAGAAGACAGTCATTATTCAGTTCAGCGCAGTGTTCATTCATCATGTGACCATTATCAGACCCTTTAACATGTGAATGTGTTGTTAAATGATTGAAATATTAACTTAGAGAAAATATTTTAACTGTGATAATGTGTGTTGTATTAGTTTGAAGAAAAACATTGTATTTGCATGAGTGTGTAGATGTTTTACAGTGTCCTGACCAGACGTGACAAATCAATCAAACACCACAGCCAATCAGAGAAGCGTGTGGGCGGAGTCTGCGAGCGCAACTGGATAAGCACATAATCAAATTCATAAATATGAAGCCAATTTGACAATAAAAACTCATACTGAGTGACTGAAACAAGAATCCATGTCAATCACGTTCTTGTTTCATTCATTTATTTCAAGATGAGGTGAATAATCTGTAGTTGCTTTCAGTACGGCTATCAATGATATTCAAACTCACATTCAATTATTTTAACTTTAAATAAATCACTTAGAGATTACCATGGTCTTTGTATGTTGTTGTTACAACCGTGTCCGTTTCTAAAGCGAATCGTCTGTCGTGTGTCGGCGTTGACAGAAACTCTGATTAACATGGAAACGACACCTTTGATGGCGTGTGGTTTGGACACTGTGACTGTGACTGTGACTGTGTGTGTGTGTGTGTGTGTGTGTGTGTGTTTGTGTGTGTGAAACACCAGTTCTAACACACTCTCTGCGTGTCCCAGTGACTCCATCCGGGAGAAGATGAAGAAGAACTACATGTCTAACCCCAGCTACAACTACGAGCAGGTCAACCGCGCCTCTCTGGCCTGCGGGCCCATGGTCAAGTGGGCGATCGCTCAGGTAAGCCGCTGACCTCTGACCCCCGCGACCTCTGACCCCCCGTAACCCCTGACCCCCGCGACCCCTGACCTCTGGGTTTGTGTTCAGCTGAATTACGCAGACATGCTGAAGCGCGTGGAGCCCCTGAGGAACGAGCTGCAGAAGCTGGAGGACGACGCCACCGACAACAAGACGAAGGCGGAGGAGGTGGAGCAGATGATCCGGGATCTGGAGGCTAGCATCGCGCGCTACAAGGAGGAGTACGCCGTGCTAATCTCAGAAGCGCAGGCCATCAAAGCCGACCTGGCGGCCGTGGAGGCGAAGGTGCGACTGATGACACACTTCACTGCGTCTCGGAGCACTTTACAAGGGTTCAATTAAATAAAAAGAATACATAAAACATGCTATCAATCTAAGAAGAATATATGAAATGACAATAACAAAATAATCGCATAAAAGCGACCCCTAAAAAATAAGTTCTAAGAGATTTAAAGATTCTGAGAACAACTGATAAAAAAAGAATCTCTTTCTCTTCTGTGTTTGAATTCATTTGCAATATTTCTACTCTGGTTCCATTGAGAAGGTGTTTTACAGGGTTTGTACGAAGTGCTGGAGTTCGACTCCTGGAAAACACCCATTTTTATGGAGGAGTACTTGACAATTATTGAAAGGCAATATTTATTTTTAATTTTATTGATAAAACAATCTTTTCACACAAATTAACTCTGCAGTCTGTCTGATATAGAGACAGTTCACATGACTGAGTGTGATGTTGCTCATATAAATATCAGAGTATATGATACAGCTTTTATTCTTCAGTTCCATCATAATAATCAGTTTGAATAAGGGAAGCGATATCTTTATCATATTATCCTGTCAGTGGTTAAAGCGACAGGCTCTGCATGTGCTGCACTTCATTTGTACCATTTTGTTTTATTAGTATATTTTTATTAATCTGTTTGGCTTTTTTAGAATTATTTAAAAGATAAAGGAAGATATTGTTTGAGTGAGATCTCTGATTGTAGTCCAAGAAGAAGAAAAAAAGTGTTTAAAGTCCAGCAATTCCATTTTACAGTATCTGTACAAACCCTGTTTTAATCAAGTTAATCACATTTAGTTTTGAAATAACTCTTCTACTAACTCACACTACTGTGTGTGTGTGTGTGTGTGTGTGTGTGTGTGTGTTGAGCTGAGCTGGTACGTGTGTGTGTCTCTGACTCGTCTCTGGTGTGTGTGTGTTGAGCTGGTACGTGTGTGTATCTCTGACTCGTCACTGATGTGTGTGTGTGTTGAGCTGGTACGTGTGTGTCTCTGACTCGTCACTGATGTGTGTGTGTGTTGAGCTGGTACGTGTGTGTGTCTCTGACTCGTCACTGATGTGTGTGTGTTGAGCTGGTACGTGTGTGTGTCTCTGACTCGTCACTGATGTGTGTGTGTGTTGAGCTGGTACGTATGTGTGTCTCTGACTCGTCACTGATGTGTGTGTGTGTTGAGCTGGTACGTGTGTGTGTCTCTGACTCGTCACTGATGTGTGTGTGTTGAGCTGGTACGTGTGTGTGTCTCTGACTCGTCACTGATGTGTGTGTGTGTTGAGCTGGTACGTGTGTGTGTCTGTGACTCGTCACTGATGTGTGTGTGTCTGTGACTCGTCACTGATGTGTGTGTGTCTGTGACTCGTCACTGATGTGTGTGTGTGTTGAGCTGGTACGTGTGTGTATCTCTGACTCGTCACTGATGTGTGTGTGTGTTGAGCTGGTACGTGTGTGTGTCTCTGACTCGTCACTGATGTGTGTGTGTGTTGAGCTGGTACGTGTGTGTGTCTCTGACTCGTCACTGATGTGTGTGTGTCTCTGACTCGTCACTGATGTGTGTGTGTGTTGAGCTGGTACGTGTGTGTGTCTCTGACTCGTCACTGATGTGTGTGTGTCTGTGACTCGTCACTGATGTGTGTGTGTGTGTGTTGAGCTGGTACGTGTGTGTGTCTCTGACTCGTCACTGATGTGTGTGTGTGTTGAGCTGGTACGTGTATGTGTCTGACTCGTCACTGATGTGTGTGTGTGTGTTGAGCTGGTACGTGTGTGTGTCTCTGACTCGTCACTGATGTGTGTGTGTGTTGAGCTGGTACGTGTGTGTTTCTGTGACTCGTCTCTGGTGTGTGTGTGTGTTGAGCTGGTACGTGTGTGTGTGTCTCTGACTCGTCACTGATGTGTGTGTGTGTTGAGCTGGTACGTGTGTGTGTCTCTGACTCGTCACTGATGTGTGTGTGTGTTGAGCTGGTACGTGTGTGTTTCTGTGACTCGTCTCTGGTGTGTGTGTGTGTTGAGCTGGTACGTGTGTGTGTGTCTCTGACTCGTCACTGATGTGTGTGTGTGTTGAGCTGGTACGTGTGTGTGTCTCTGACTCGTCACTGATGTGTGTGTGTGTTGAGCTGGTACGTGTGTGTGTCTGTGACTCGTCTCTGGTGTGTGTGTGTGTTGAGCTGGTACGTGTGTGTGTGTCTCTGACTCGTCACTGATGTGTGTGTGTGTCTCTGACTCGTCACTGATGTGTGTGTGTGTCTGTGACTCGTCACTGATGTGTGTGTGTGTTGAGCTGGTACGTGTGTGTGTCTCTGACTCGTCACTGATGTGTGTGTGTGTTGAGCTGGTACGTGTGTGTGTCTCTGACTCGTCACTGATGTGTGTGTGTGTTGAGCTGGTACGTGTATGTGTCTGTGACTCGTCACTGATGTGTGTGTGTGTTGAGCTGGTACGTGTGTGTGTCTCTGACTCGTCACTGATGTGTGTGTGTGTTGAGCTGGTACGTGTGTGTGTCTGTGACTCGTCACTGATGTGTGTGTGTGTTGAGCTGGTACGTGTGTGTGTCTGTGACTCGTCTCTGGTGTGTGTGTGTGTTGAGCTGGTACGTGTGTGTGTCTCTGACTCGTCACTGATGTGTGTGTGTGTTGAGCTGGTACGTGTGTGTGTCTCTGACTCGTCACTGATGTGTGTGTGTGTTGAGCTGGTACGTGTGTGTGTCTCTGACTCGTCACTGATGTGTGTGTGTGTGTTGAGCTGGTACGTGTGTGTGTGTCTCTGACTCGTCACTGATGTGTGTGTGTGTTGAGCTGGTACGTGTGTGTGTCTCTGACTCGTCACTGATGTGTGTGTGTGTTGAGCTGGTACGTGTGTGTGTCTGTGACTCGTCTCTGGTGTGTGTGTGTGTTGAGCTGGTACGTGTGTGTGTGTCTCTGACTCGTCACTGATGTGTGTGTGTGTTGAGCTGGTACGTGTGTGTGTCTGTGACTCGTCTCTGGTGTGTGTGTGTGTTGAGCTGGTACGTGTGTGTGTGTCTCTGACTCGTCACTGATGTGTGTGTGTGTTGAGCTGGTACGTGTGTGTGTGTCTCTGACTCGTCACTGATGTGTGTGTGTGTTGAGCTGGTACGTGTGTGTGTCTCTGACTCGTCACTGATGTGTGTGTGTGTTGAGCTGGTACGTGTGTGTGTCTGTGACTCGTCTCTGGTGTGTGTGTGTGTTGAGCTGGTACGTGTGTGTGTGTCTCTGACTCGTCACTGATGTGTGTGTGTGTTGAGCTGGTACGTGTGTGTGTCTCTGACTCGTCACTGATGTGTGTGTGTGTTGAGCTGGTACGTGTGTGTGTGTCTCTGACTCGTCACTGATGTGTGTGTGTGTGTGTTGAGCTGGTACGTGTGTGTGTCTCTGACTCGTCACTGATGTGTGTGTGTGTGTGTTGAGCTGGTACGTGTGTGTGTCTCTGACTCGTCACTGGTGTGTGTGTGTGTGTGTGTTGAGCTGGTACGTGTGTGTGTGTCTCTGACTCGTCACTGATGTGTGTGTGTGTGTTGAGCTGGTACGTGTGTGTGTCTCTGACTCGTCACTGGTGTGTGTGTGTGTGTGTGTTGAGCTGGTACGTGTGTGTGTCTCTGACTCGTCACTGATGTGTGTGTGTGTTGAGCTGGTACGTGTGTGTGTCTCTGACTCGTCACTGATGTGTGTGTGTGTTGAGCTGGTACGTGTGTGTGTCTCTGACTCGTCACTGATGTGTGTGTGTGTTGAGCTGGTACGTGTGTGTGTCTGACTCGTCACTGGTGTGTGTGTGTGTTGAGCTGGTACGTGTGTGTGTGTCTCTGACTCGTCACTGATGTGTGTGTGTGTGTTGAGCTGGTACGTGTGTGTGTCTCTGACTCGTCACTGATGTGTGTGTGTGTTGAGCTGGTACGTGTGTGTGTCTCTGACTCGTCACTGATGTGTGTGTGTGTTGAGCTGGTACGTGTGTGTGTCTCTGACTCGTCACTGATGTGTGTGTGTGTGTTGAGCTGGTACGTGTGTGTGTCTCTGACTCGTCACAAATGTGTGTGTGTGTTGAGCTGGTACGTGTGTGTGTCTCTGACTCGTCACTGATGTGTGTGTGTGTTGAGCTGGTACGTGTGTGTGTCTCTGACTCGTCACTGATGTGTGTGTGTGTGTTGAGCTGGTACGTGTGTGTGTCTCTGACTCGTCACTGATGTGTGTGTGTGTGTTGAGCTGGTACGTGTGTGTGTCTCTGACTCGTCACTGATGTGTGTGTGTGTGTTGAGCTGGTACGTGTGTGTGTCTCTGACTCGTCACTGATGTGTGTGTGTGTTGAGCTGGTACGTGTGTGTGTCTGTGACTCGTCTCTGGTGTGTGTGTGTGTGTGTTGAGCTGGTACGTGTGTGTGTCTCTGACTCGTCACTGATGTGTGTGTGTGTGTTGAGCTGGTACGTGTGTGTGTCTCTGACTCGTCACTGATGTGTGTGTGTGTGTTGAGCTGGTACGTGTGTGTGTCTCTGACTCGTCACTGATGTGTGTGTGTGTTGAGCTGGTACGTGTGTGTGTCTGACTCGTCACTGATGTGTGTGTGTGTTGAGCTGGTACGTGTGTGTGTCTCTGACTCGTCACTGATGTGTGTGTGTGTGTTGAGCTGGTACGTGTGTGTGTCTCTGACTCGTCACTGATGTGTGTGTGTGTTGAGCTGGTACGTGTGTGTGTCTCTGACTCGTCACTGATGTGTGTGTGTGTGTGTTGAGCTGGTACGTGTGTGTGTGTCTGACTCGTCACTGATGTGTGTGTGTGTGTTGAGCTGGTACGTGTGTGTGTCTCTGACTCGTCACTGATGTGTGTGTGTGTTGAGCTGGTACGTGTGTGTGTCTCTGACTCGTCACTGATGTGTGTGTGTGTTGAGCTGGTACGTGTGTGTGTCTCTGACTCGTCACTGATGTGTGTGTGTGTTGAGCTGGTACGTGTGTGTGTCTCTGACTCGTCACTGATGTGTGTGTGTGTTGAGCTGGTACGTGTGTGTGTCTCTGACTCGTCACTGAAGTGTGTGTGTGTGTGTTGAGCTGGTACGTGTGTGTGTCTCTGACTCGTCACTGATGTGTGTGTGTGTTGAGCTGGTACGTGTGTGTGTCTCTGACTCGTCACTGATGTGTGTGTGTGTTGAGCTGGTACGTGTGTGTGTCTCTGACTCGTCACTGATGTGTGCGTGTTGAGCTGGTACGTGTGTGTATCTCTGACTCGTCTCTGGTGTGTGCGTCACTGATGTGTGTGTGTCTCTGACTCGTCACTGATGTGTGTGTGTCTCTGACTCGTCACTGATGTGTGTGTGTGTTGAGCTGGTACGTGTGTGTGCCTCTGACTCGTCTCTGGTGTGTGCGTCACTGATGTGTGTGTGTCTCTGACTCGTCACTGATGTGTGTGTGTGTTGAGCTGGTACGTGTGTGTGTCTCTGACTCGTCTCTGGTGTGTGCGTCACTGATGTGTGTGTGTCTGTGACTCGTCACTGAAGACGTCACTGATGTGTGTGTGTCTGTGACTCGTCACTGATGTGTGTGTGTGTGTGTGTGTGTGTGTGTGTGTGCAGGTGAACCGCAGCACAGCTCTGCTGAAGAGTTTATCAGCCGAGCGGGAACGCTGGGAAAAGACGAGCGAGACGTTTAAGAACCAGATGTCCACGATCGCGGGCGACTGCTTGCTCTCCGCGGCGTTCGTAGCATACGCCGGCTACTTCGACCAGCAGATGCGGCAGAACCTGTTCACCACCTGGTCCCATCACCTCCAGCAGGCCAACGTTCAGGTACTGACACACACTCAGTCCGGCTGGGCGGAAGCACGATCATGACTAATGTTTTTGAAACACAAAAGCTTGTTGAATTGCACTAATTGGAAAAGAATGCATTGCATTAACAGTGCCTGGATTTTAATGCATTGTATTTTTAGGGCTTGCACTATTATAAGCTGAAATTCAACATGGTTGTATATTCAAGCTGTGAATATTTCAATTCAAAACAATTCACACAAATTCATTATTAAAAATTCAATAATCCATATTCACCTTTCAGATTTCACTTCCAAAATATTCATTCTGGATAAAAATACAACCTGTAATATTCTACGGGCAAATTTCAGTCCTTTTTATTTCGCTTCCACAAATTCAGTTCACTTCGGTTCAAGTTCGACAGATAATTAAACATTTCACACCCGGGAAAAAAAACTGCAGGAATAGCAGTAGATTACCGATTGATCATCTCCATCTGCTGTTACTCGGGTGTTGAAGACTAGAGCATCAGTCAGAGAAACTCATTCATTCACAAAAACTGATTTACAGAAATGTAGCAAGCGTAAGTATTTGTGATGATTATCAGGGCCTATATATATATATATATGTGGAAAATGTGAATGAATGAGTCTCTCTAACTGTTGCTCTAGTCTTCATCAACAGCTGCTTGCGACTAACAGCAGATGGAGATTATAAATCTGTTTTCCACTGCTTTTCCTGCAGTTCCCGGTTCTTTAATCTGTGATCTTCTTTGTAGTTCTTTAATCTGTGATCTTCTCCTGATCTGTAGTTCCGCACGGACATCGCCAGGACGGAGTATCTGTCTAACGCTGACGAGCGGCTGCGCTGGCAGGCTAACTCTCTGCCGGCCGACGACCTGTGCACGGAGAACGCCATCATGCTGAAGAGGTTCAACCGGTGAGAGGAACACACACGTCACTTCACAGAGGCGCTCCAGATTGTCTATACCTATTCCAGGATTTTTTTTAAGAATTTGTTAAAAGTTTGCAAGAAATTAACACAAATCCTGATTAAGGCTGTCAAAATGTCTGAAAAACTTAATTTAAATTTCTTTCTTAAATATAAGCAAAATTCGAATTCTAAAGGCAATGCTTCATAGGGGTCTCCAACCCTGCTCCAACACACATGCCTGTAAGTATCACGTGACCCTGAACAGCTTGATTAGCTGGTCCAGGTGTGTTTGATTGGGCTTGGAGCTAAAATCTGCAGGACAGTAGCTCTCCAGGAGCAGGGTTGGAGACCTCTGTGTCAGAGGATAAGAGTCCTGTATTGTCTGCTATGTCCACTAGAGGGCGTGAGCGCTATAAGCAAATCAAGGATTGCATCTTTTATTGAAATGAAGGGTTAGGGTCAAACTTGAGGGTGTTCGTCAGCCTATTCCTGCCATTTTTCACGTTAGCGACGCAGCCGCTCCCGCTGTGCTGGATAAGCTTACAAACACACTCTGCGTCAGTGACGCCATCATGTCTCGTGCGCCGCTCGACACCAAACGTTCTGGTGCTTGGTGTTTACAGTCAAATGTGCAGGTTTTTGGGGGGGGGGGTTTAATGAAAATTTGAAATGAAAATTTTTATTTGACAGTCCTAATCCTGATATGGTTTCTCATAAATGTATCGCCATTAAAAGCTGGCATGGCATTAGAAGCAATCAAAGGTTTGCGGGGTCATTGAAGGTCTCGTGCGTGTGCCGCCCACAGGTATCCGCTGATCATCGACCCGTCGGGTCAGGCCACAGAGTTCATCATGAACGAGTATAAGGACCGCAAGATCACACGCACCAGCTTTCTGGACGACGCCTTCAGGAAGAATCTGGAGAGCGCTCTGCGGTTCGGCAACCCTCTGCTGGTGCAGGTACACACACACACACACACACACACACACACACCCCTCTGCTGGTGCAGGTACACACACACACACACACCCCTCTGCTGGTGCAGGTACACACACACACACACACCCCTCTGCTGGTGCAGGTACACACACACACACACACACACACACACACACACACACACACACACACAAACACACACACACACACACACACACACACACACACAAACACACACACACACACACCCCTCTGCTGGTGCAGGTACACACACACACACACACAAACACACACCCCTCTGCTGGTGCAGGTACTCACACACACATACACACACAAACACACACACACACACACACCCCTCTGCTGGTGCAGGTACACACACACACACACACACACACACACACACCCCTCTGCTGGTGCAGGTACACACACACACACACACACAAACACACACACACACACCCCTCTGCTGGTGCAGGTACACACACACACACCCCTCTGCTGGTGCAGGTACACACACACACACCCCTCTGCTGGTGCAGGTACACACACACACACCCCTCTGCTGGTGCAGGTACACACACACACACCCCTCTGCTGGTGCAGACACACACAAACACACACACACACACCCCTCTGCTGGTGCAGGTACACACACACACACACCCCTCTGCTGGTGCAGGTACACACACACACACACACACACACACACCCCTCTGCTGGTGCAGGTACACACACACACACACACACACACCCCTCTGCTGGTGCAGGCACACACACACACACACACACCCCTCTGCTGGTGCAGGTACACACACACACACACACACACACACACACCCCTCTGCTGGTGCAGGCACACACACACACACACACACCCCTCTGCTGGTGCAGGTACACACACACACACACACACACACCCCTCTGCTGGTGCAGGTACTACACACACACACCCCTCTGCTGGTGCAGGTACACACACACACACAAACACACACACACACACACACACACACACACACACACACACACACACCCCTCTGCTGGTGCAGGTACACACACACACACACACACACACACACACACACCCCTCTGCTGGTGCAGGTACACAGACACAAACACCCTGAACATTGTGAACCCTGAACCCCATCTGTCCTCTGTCGTGTGTGTGTGTGTGTGTGTGTGTGTGTGTGTGTGTGTGTGTGTGTGTGTGTGTGTGTGTGTGTGTGTGTGTGTGTGTGTGTGTGTGTGTGTGTGTGTCAGGACGTGGAGAGCTACGACCCGATCCTGAACCCGGTGCTGAACCGCGAGGTGCGCCGCACGGGTGGCCGAGTGCTCATCACTCTCGGGGATCAGGACATCGATCTGTCGCCGTCCTTCGTCATCTTCCTCTCCACTCGAGACCCGACGGTGCGTGTGAATACAGCTTAAATACAGATTAATACAGCTCGTTCTCCCTGGTATTGTGATTATAATGTTAGTAGAAGGACATTTGTTTGTGTGAGGCACTGCATGTGATATGTAGATCACAGAGCGCTGTTTAAAAGCAGTTCATACGCCAGACATTACACCGCTGTGCCGACTTACACACCTTGCTGTTTCCTCGGGCTGGGACGATACACACACATCCCGATTCGATACGATCACGATACTCGGGTGCCGATATATGATATGTATTGTAGAATCGCAATTCTTAAAAATCACAAGTATTGTGATTCGATATTGCAGTGTATTTTTTTTTAACACTAGACCATCGGGAAAAGCTAACTCATACACTTACACAGACTGTACATGATGTATAAGATGAGTCATATTTACAAAAACAATTCATCACATCTTTCTGACTTTTATTTCAGAAGCGTCATACTGTACTAAGATGAATAAAATTGTTTTTAAAATCATAAACAAGAAATGGCGATAGTTAGGTGAATAGATTTCCCCAGCGCTACTGTTATGAGTGTACTTCTTCGCACTCGTTTAATGCCTCTGATTATTAAGTTCATCATTAAATAATTTTTAATCACGGCACAGTTATTTTCCCGATTATTTGCACAGCATAACACAGCGCTTGAATTGTCCTGTGTCTGCAGGTGGAGTTCCCTCCCGACCTTTGCTCTCGCGTGACCTTCGTGAACTTCACGGTGACCCGCAGCAGCCTCCAGAGCCAGTGCCTGAACGAGGTCCTGAAGGCCGAGCGGCCCGATGTGGACGAGAAGCGCTCGGACCTGCTGAAGCTACAGGGTGAGTGATGAGGAAGATGATGAGGATTATGGTGATGATGAGGATTATGGTGATGATGAGGATTATGATGATGATGGTGAGGATGATGAGGAGGATGATGAGGATGATGATGGTGA
Organism: Siphateles boraxobius; assembly: GCF_051911475.1. Taxonomy (NCBI): domain Eukaryota; kingdom Metazoa; phylum Chordata; class Actinopteri; order Cypriniformes; family Leuciscidae; genus Siphateles; species Siphateles boraxobius. The sequence goes on from NW_027509214.1 coordinate 1,118,915, forward strand.
TGATGAGGATGATGATGATGATGATGATGATGAGGATGATGATGATGAGGATGGTGATGATGAGGATGATGATGGTGAGGATGAGGATGAGGATGATGATGGTGAGGATGATGAGGAGGATGATGATGGTGATGATGAGGAGGATGATGAGGATGAGGATGATGATGGTGAGGATGAGGATGATGATGATGATGATGGTGATGAGGATGATGAGGATGATGATGAGGATGATGATGATGGTGATGATGGTGATGAGGATGATGATGATGAGGATGATGATGATGGTGATGAGGATGGTGATGAGGATGATGATGATGAGGATGGTGATGATGAGGATGATGATGGTGATGAGGATGATGATGGTGATGAGGATGGTGATGAGGATGGTGATGATGGTGATGATGGTGATGATGAGGATGGTGATGAGGATGATGATGAGGAGGATGATGATGAGGATGATGATGAGGATGATGATGATGGTGATGATGATGATGATGAGGATGGTGATGAGGATGATGATGAGGAGGATGATGAGGATGATGATGGTGATGAGGATGATGGTGATGAGGATGATGGTGATGAGGATGATGGTGATGAGGATGATGGTGATGAGGATGATGGTGATGAGGATGATGGTGATGAGGATGATGGTGATGAGGAGGATGATGAGGATGATGATGGTGATGAGGATGATGGTGATGAGGAGGATGATGAGGATGATGATGGTGATGAGGATGATGGTGATGAGGATGATGGTGATGAGGATGATGGTGATGAGGATGATGGTGATGAGGATGATGGTGATGAGGATGATGGTGATGAGGATGATGGTGATGAGGATGATGGTGATGAGGATGATGGTGATGAGGATGATGGTGATGAGGATGATGGTGATGAGGATGATGATGATGGTGATGAGGGTGATGAGGATGATGAGGATGATGAGGATGATGGTGATGAGGATGATGGTGATGAGGATGATGATGATGGTGATGAGGATGATGGTGATGAGGATGATGGTGATGAGGATGATGATGATGGTGATGAGGATGATGGTGATGAGGATGATGATGAGGAGGATGATGA
>NW_027509214.1:1125000-1187500 GCF_051911475.1 Siphateles boraxobius
CACGAGTCTGTCGCCTCTGACAGCGTGGCATCACGTGCACCTGCGCAATATCATATGATTTCCGAAAATACTACAATGTTGTCAATAGGGTTGGGTACCGAAACGCGGTGCCAATAGGGAACCGGTTCCGACGTAAACGGTAGTAACCAGACCGAATAAGAACGAAGCTTTCGGTGCCTGACTCTCTGTGTCATGAGGCGCACACACACACGCAAGGTCTCTCGCTCTCTCTCTCTCCGCTGTGCGCGCACTATACGGTTTGGAGCACAGTCTGTTCTGTCTCTGGATCAAGCAGACAAAACATGGGAACCTGGAGCCGTGTCGAGATTAGATTACCCTGGTAGTAATCTCCAGTATTATTACATTGATACAATATTGTTTTATTTGATATTATGTAAATGTGAATTTTTATTTTATATTGCTTTATTTATTATTATCATATGTTACTTGTATTTATATTGTTTAAAGATTTAAGTTAATATTGTGTCCAGTTTGGCCCTGTAAATAAAAGGGTATTATTTTTTGACAAAGTGTGTGCGGTTTCGTTTTTTAAGTACCGTTTCTAGAACCGTTTAAAAAACACAGAGTAGGTACTGGTATCGGATATAACCCAACCGATATCCAACCCTAGTTGTCAACTAGTGATATCACAAGAACTGTTGAGGAATATGCAACATAATTTAGACAATTCTTTTTGTCATATGTTATAATAATAAGTTATAACTGTCATTCAGTTGATCATTTCAGCCGCTGTGTGCATGTCCTCGCACAGCTTATCTTCGCTGAGACACGAATACACTATTAACTCAAAGCTTTTACTCTTAATAAACCCACGTCCACTTTAATAAAAAAAGAATATTTATTAAACAAACCATATCATGAGCAGAAACGAAATAAAGTGCATAACTGATACGCCAATTCCGATATGTTCATAATAGCCTACTCATAACAGACAGGGCAACCTAACGCAGACAAGTTAGCTTAGCGCTTTTAGGCGATATGTCATGTGTCGTCGAGCTGCTGAAGGCAAACTGTTGCTTGAAAACTTTGCATTCGACCTTTTCCCGTTATCAATTTTAACAAAATGCTGCCACACTGTCGATGTCTTTGTTGTTGACATGTTAGAAGAAGACTGACTATTAAATGCTCTCACAATTAAATAAATAATATTCAGCATCAAACCTTCTATAGCCTACATATCTGTCTCTCTTCTGCAGTGGGTTGGGCTAATCCCCAAAAAAGTGCAAACACGGGGGTGTTCTGAAGACAGGCTGTTCCCTGTGAAACAGGGGTGCTCTGAAAACACCCCCGTTAGCAGTTAGAGCTTTACCCCTGATGAAATGAACGCGCAAAAAAATGGAAAAATCAGAATTTTAGTCGAACCAGAACGTATCAACCAACTAATCGACTGGGACATTACAGCCCTAAACATATTGCTCATTGTTAGTTCATGTTAGTTAATACATTAATGTTAACTAATGAACCTAATTGTAAAGTTTTACCATGTTTGTTTTTATTATATTGTATTAATGATATCATGTTGTTAAATGTCTAATTTGACATTTAAAATGCCTAACTTCATTGCTGAACTAATGAAACGGCCGCTCATGCATCATGTTCTTCATCGCTTCGGCTTTGCTGTGAAAAGAGCCTTTTTCAGGAGATGTTCGAGTGTGTGTGCTCTCTCTCTGCAGGGCGCGTTTAACCGCGTGGCTCGAGGAATGCTGCATCAGGATCACATCACGTTCGCGGTGCTGCTCGCCCGGATCAACCTGAAGGGCCTGACCAGGTACTGAAGCGACTGGGTGAATTAAACAGCTCCAATCGTATGGATTTATTTTATTATCACTTAAAGGGCTCGTCGGATGCCGATTTTGCACAAGTCAGTGTGATTCTCTAGGGTCTTCATGTAAAGTTTGTAACTTACTTTGGTTAAAACTCTTTACTTTGTGTAAAACAGCCGTTTACCTCCTCAAGAACAGCTGTGTTCAGCGACCCGTTCCGGTGCTTGTCACTTTAAATGATGAGCAACCCGACCGCCCTTCTGTGGGGGTGTCGACACGTAAAGTATATAAATGGCTGAGGGCGGAAATATGCTAATTCATATGAAATATGCTAATACGGGACAGTCCGTCAGCAGTCGTGGGTGGAGCATTAACAATATGATGTCATATTGCTCAGAAAATCCAGACGGTTTGATTGAGTGTTTAGACTTTATGGTGAATGTATTTTTTTCATTGTATGGTGGTTGTGTCCACACACTGACACATTTATATGCAAACACCATATAAAGTGAATTTTGCATCCGATGACCCCTTAATGAAGAGTTTGAATTAGGGGTGTGTGATATTAGTATACGTTAGACTAGAGTGCTTGCGCTAGTGCACATTTTTAATGTGTGATTTAGTTTAATAAAATGCATTTATAATGCCCTTAATATTCAAGATAATGGGAAAAAATACCTCTGCATGTCTTTTATATTTATATAATTTTATATAGTTCATCAATATAACGTGGAGAGTACTGTTCTTTCTCCAAATATCAGCACGATTACATATGTGAAGTTTAATTTATACAACAATTCAATAAACAAGAAAGTTAATATTAAGTGACTTACATTTTAAAAATCAATTTAATCTTATTAGAAAAGATGCAAACTGACCAGCATATAGAATATGAAGAATATCCAAACCGTGAGTCAGCTGTCCACGGTGGTCCTAAACCTGCACAGGTGCCAGCACAATATCGTCTAATTATCATTATTGATAAAATCCCAGAAAATATCGAGATATATACTTTTTTTGTCAATATTGCACACCCCTAGTTTGAATAGACTTTCAATGGAGGGACAGAAATCCGCTCATCCAAACTCTGAGCCTGAGGTTCAGTAAAGGACAGCTGACCACTGACGCTTCTCCCGCTCTGCTCGTGTCTCCCAGCGAACCCTCGTACGACGCAGAGTTCCAGCACTACTTGCGTGGGAAGGAGATCGTGTTGAGCGGGGCGAGCATGCCGAAGGTCACGGGTCTGAGCGGAGAGCAGGCGGAGGCCATGGTGCGCCTCAGCCGAGTGCCAGCCTTCAGAGACCTGGTGTCCACCGTCCAGGCGGATGAGGTGAGCGACCTACGCCTGTGCTCAGTCTGAGCTCACACAGCGCTCCGGACCTCTGACCCCCTGACTCCTCCCTGATCCCCTGACCCCTCTCTGATCCCCTGACCCCTCTCTGATCACCTGACCCCTCTCTGATCACCTGACCCCTCTCTGATCCCCTGACTCATCCACGATCCCCTGACTCATCCACGATCCCCTGACTCATCCACGATCCCCTGACTCATCCACGATCCCCTGACTCATCCACGACCCCTCTCTGACCCCTGACTCATCCACGATCCCCTGACTCATCCACGATCCCCTGACTCATCCACGATCCCCTGACTCATCCACGACCCCTCTCTGACCCCTGACTCATCCCTGATCCCCTGACCCCTCCCTGATCACCTGACCCCTCCCTGATCACCTGACCCCTCTCTGATCACCTGACCCCTCCCTGATCACCTGACCCCTCCCTGATCACCTGACCCCTCTCTGATCACCTGACCCCTCTCTGATCACCTGTTCCCTCTCTGACCTCCTGACCCCTCTCTGATCACCTGACGCCTCTCTGATCACCTGACCCCTCTCTGATCACCTGACACCTCTCTGATCACCTGACCCCTCTCTGACCTACTGACCCCTCTCTGATCACCTGACCCCTCTCTGACCTCCTGACCCCTCCCTGATCACCTGACCCCTCTCTGACCTCCTGACCCCTCTCTGACCTCCTGACCCCTCTCTGACCTCCTGATCCCTCCCTGATCACCTGACCCCTCTCTGACCTCCTGATCCCTCCCTGATCACCTGATCCCTCCCTGATCACCTGACCCCTCCCTGATCACCTGACGCCTCTCTGATCACCTGACCCCTCTCTGATCACCTGACCCCTCTCTGACCTCCTGATCCCTCTCTGATCACCTGACCCCTCTCTGATCACCTGACCCCTCTCTGATCACCTGACCCCTCTCTGATCACCTGACCCCTTCTGTGTTCCAGCAATTCTTCATGTGGCTGGAGAGTAACTCCCCTGAGCTGTCGGTGCCGTACCTGTGGAGCGAGGAGAAGGCGTCCAGTGAGTGCAGTGATAATGACACATTTAATATTCAACAATATTATTGATCTCCTGCATTGACACCATTATCTGAGAACTGAACTGGATGATGACATCACGGTTTTATATATATATATATATATATAAATGAACTAAATTAATACCTTTTTTACAACAAAAATGAACCATCGCTGAACTTAAGCTGGACTGACACTATTTTCTTCTAGAAACAAACTGTTGCATTATTTCCTGTTATCTCTGTAAAGCTGCTTTGAAACACTCAGTATTGTAAAATACTATATAAATAAAGGTGACTTGACGTTACGTCCTGTGAGTGCCTGCAGAAGTGACGTGTGTGTGTGTGTGTCCTCAGCTCTGATTGGTCAGGCCGTCCACCAGCTGCTGCTGATTCAGGCGTTCAGACCGGATCGTCTGCTGGCCATGTCACACATCTTTGTGTCCAAAATCCTGGGAGAAAACTTCATGGCCATCATCGATCAGCCGCTGGACCTGGCCAACATCGTGGATAGCGAGGTGTGTGTGTGTGTGTGTGTGTGTGAGAGAGAGACACGAGCGGCTCCTGCTTCAGTGTGTGTGTGAGAGACGCGAGCTGTTCCTGCTTCAGTGTGTGTGTGTGTATGAGACGCGAGTTGCTCCTGCTTCAGTGCTCATATGTGTGTTTGTGTGTGTGTGTGTGTGTGTGTGTGCGCGCGCAGGTGAAGCCGGGGACGCCGGTGCTGATGTGTTCTGTGCCCGGGTACGATGCTAGCGGTCTAGTGAGGGATCTCGCCGCTGAGCAGAACAAACACATCACCTCCATCTCTATCGGTGAGACCTCACACACACACACACACACACACACACACACACACCTCCATCTCTATCGGTGAGACCACACACACACACACACACACCTCCATCTCTATCGGTGAGACCTCACACACACACACACACACACACACACACACACCTCCATCTCTATCGGTGAGACCACACACACACACACACACACCTCCATCTCTATCGGTGAGACCTCACAAACACACACTCCTCCATCTCCATCGGTGAGACCTCACACACACACACTCCTCCATCTCCATCGGTGAGACCTCACACACACACACACCTCCATCTCCATCGGTGAGACCTCACACACACACACACCTCCATCTCCATCGGTGAGACCTCACAAACACACACTCCTCCATCTCCATCGGTGAGACCTCACACACACACACACCTCCATCTCCATCGGTGAGACCTCACACACACACACACCTCCATCTCCATCGGTGAGACCTCACAAACACACACTCCTCCATCTCCATCGGTGAGACCTCACACACACACACTCCTCCATCTCCATCGGTGAGACCTCACACACACACACACACACACACACTCCTCCATCTCCATCGGTGAGACCTCACAAACACACACTCCTCCATCTCCATCGGTGAGACCTCACACACACACACACCTCCATCTCCATCGGTGAGACCTCACACACACACACACACACACACACACCTCCATCTCTATCGGTGAGACCACACACACACACACACACACCTCCATCTCTATCGGTGAGACCTCACAAACACACACTCCTCCATCTCCATCGGTGAGACCTCACACACACACACACCTCCATCTCTATCGGTGAGACCTCACACACACACACACACACACACACCTCCATCTCTATCGGTGAGACCACACACACACACACACACACCTCCATCTCTATCGGTGAGACCTCACACACACACACACCTCCATCTCTATCGGTGAGACCTCACACACACACACACACACACACCTCCATCTCTATCGGTGAGACCACACACACACACACACACACACCTCCATCTCTATCGGTGAGACCTCACAAACACACACTCCTCCATCTCCATCGGTGAGACCTCACACACACACACTCCTCCATCTCCATCGGTGAGACCTCACACACACACACACCTCCATCTCCATCGGTGAGACCTCACACACACACACTCCTCCATCTCCATCGGTGAGACCTCACACACACACACTCCTCCATCTCCATCGGTGAGACCTCACAAACACACACTCCTCCATCTCCATCGGTGAGACCTCACACACACACACTCCTCCATCTCCATCGGTGAGACCTCACAAACACACACTCCTCCATCTCCATCGGTGAGACCTCACACACACACACTCCTCCATCTCCATCGGTGAGACCTCACACACACACACACCTCCATCTCCATCGGTGAGACCTCACAAACACACACTCCTCCATCTCCATCGGTGAGACCTCACACACACACACTCCTCCATCTCCATCGGTGAGACCTCACACACACACACACACCTCCATCTCCATCGGTGAGACCTCACAAACACACACTCCTCCATCTCCATCGGTGAGACCTCACACACACACACACCTCCATCTCCATCGGTGAGACCTCACAAACACACACTCCTCCATCTCCATCGGTGAGACCTCACACACACACACCTCCATCTCCATCGGTGAGACCTCACACACACACACACCTCCATCTCCATCGGTGAGACCTCACACACACACACACCTCCATCTCCATCGGTGAGACCTCACACACACACACACCTCCATCTCCATCGGTGAGACCTCACACACACACACACACCTCCATCTCCATCGGTGAGACCACACACACACACACACACCTCACACACACACACACACACACACACCTCCATCTCCATCGGTGAGACCTCACACACACACACACCTCCATCTCCATCGGTGAGACCACACACACACACACACACACACCTCACACACACACACACACACACAAACACACCTCCATCTCCATCGGTGAGACCTCACACACACACACACACACCTCCATCTCCATCGGTGAGACCTCACACACACACACACCTCCATCTCCATCGGTGAGACCTCACACACACACACACCTCCATCTCCATCGGTGAGACCTCACACACACACACACCTCCATCTCCATCGGTGAGACCTCACACACACACACACACCTCCATCTCCATCGGTGAGACCTCACACACACACACACCTCCATCTCCATCGGTGAGACCTCACACACACACACACACACCTCCATCTCCATCGGTGAGACCACACACACACACACACCTCACACACACACACACACACACACACACAAACACACCTCCATCTCCATCGGTGAGACCTCACACACACACACACACCTCCATCTCCATCGGTGAGACCTCACAAACACACACTCCTCCATCTCCATCGGTGAGACCTCACACACACACACACCTCCATCTCCATCGGTGAGACCTCTCACACACACACACACACACCTCCATCTCCATCGGTGAGACCTCACACACACACACACACACCTCCATCTCCATCGGTGAGACCTCACACACACACACACACACACACACCTCCATCTCCATCGGTGAGACCACACACACACACCTCCATCTCCATCGGTGAGACCTCACACACACACACACACACACACACACACAAACACACCTCCATCTCCATCGGTGAGACCTCACACACACACACACTCCTCCATCTCCATCGGTGAGACCTCACACACACACACACACCTCCATCTCCATCGGTGAGACCTCTCTCACACACACACACACACACCTCCATCTCCATCTCCATCGGTGAGACCTCACACACACACACACACACACACACCTCCATCTCCATCGGTGAGACCACACACACACACACACACCTCCATCTCCATCGGTGAGACCTCACACACACACACACACACACACACACAAACACACCTCCATCTCCATCGGTGAGACCTCACACACACACACACACCTCCATCTCCATCGGTGAGACCTCACACACACACACACACACACACACACACACAAACACACCTCCATCTCCATCGGTGAGACCTCACACACACACACACACCTCCATCTCCATCGGTGAGACCTCACAAACACACACTCCTCCATCTCCATCGGTGAGACCTCACACACACACACACCTCCATCTCCATCGGTGAGACCTCACACACACACACACACCTCCATCTCCATCGGTGAGACCTCACACACACACACACACCTCCATCTCCATCGGTGAGACCTCACACACACACACACCTCCATCTCCATCGGTGAGACCACACACACACACCTCACACACACACACACACACACACACCTCCATCTCCATCGGTGAGACCTCACACACACACACACACCTCCATCTCCATCGGTGAGACCTCACAAACACACACTCCTCCATCTCCATCGGTGAGACCTCACACACACACACACCTCCATCTCCATCGGTGAGACCTCTCACACACACACACACACACCTCCATCTCCATCGGTGAGACCTCACACACACACACACACACCTCCATCTCCATCGGTGAGACCTCACACACACACACACACACACACACACACCTCCATCTCCATCGGTGAGACCACACACACACACACACCTCCATCTCCATCGGTGAGACCTCACACACACACACACACAAACACACCTCCATCTCCATCGGTGAGACCTCACACACACACACACACCTCCATCTCCATCGGTGAGACCTCACACACACACACACACACACACACACCTCCATCTCCATCGGTGAGACCACACACACACACACACACACACCTCCATCTCCATCGGTGAGACCTCACACACACACACACACACACACACCTCCATCTCCATCGGTGAGACCTCACACACACACACACACCTCCATCTCCATCGGTGAGACCTCACACACACACACACACCTCCATCTCCATCGGTGAGACCTCACACACACACACACCTCCATCTCCATCGGTGAGACCACACACACACACCTCACACACACACACACACACACACACACACATCTCCATCGGTGAGACCTCACACACACACACACACCTCCATCTCCATCGGTGAGACCTCACAAACACACACTCCTCCATCTCCATCGGTGAGACCTCACACACACACACACCTCCATCTCCATCGGTGAGACCTCTCACACACACACACACACACCTCCATCTCCATCGGTGAGACCTCACACACACACACACACACCTCCATCTCCATCGGTGAGACCTCACACACACACACACACACACACACACACACCTCCATCTCCATCGGTGAGACCACACACACACACACACACACACCTCCATCTCCATCGGTGAGACCTCACACACACACACAAACACACCTCCATCTCCATCGGTGAGACCTCACACACACACACACACCTCCATCTCCATCGGTGAGACCTCACAAGCACACACACACACACACACACCTCCATCTCCATCGGTGAGACCACACACACACACACACACACACCTCCATCTCCATCGGTGAGACCTCACACACACACACACACAAACACACCTCCATCTCCATCGGTGAGACCTCACACACACACACACACACCTCCATCTCCATCGGTGAGACCTCACACACACACACACACCTCCATCTCCATCGGTGAGACCTCACACACACACACATGTAGATATAACACTGGAAGCTTGTTTCCGCCACAGAATAAAAAAGGTAATTGTGACTTTATATCGTGCCATTCTGAGAAACAGCCAAAATTGTAAGATATAAACTCGGAATTCGCAGTTATCTTTTAAAATGTTTTATTCTGTGATGGACACAAGCTAATGAAAAATACTTTTGTTAATTCCAACATTTACTAACATTATTTATCAGTTGTATCTGTTAATATTATTTAATTTACTAACATGATTTTAGATATAGTAAAGTGTTGGCAAACATAAAGCGAACTCTTGTCTGCGTCTCCAGGTTCTGCTGAAGGCTTTAATAAGGCGGACCGAGACATCAACACAGCGGTGAAGTCGGGCAGGTGAGAGAGCGTTCGAGCAGCACACACTCCTCCGGCGCTCACGAGCTGCGCTCACGTGTGTGTGTGTGTGTGTGTTTCAGGTGGGTGATGCTGGAGAACGTGCATCTGGCTCCTGGTTGGCTGATGCAGTTGGAGAAGAAACTCCACTCCATGCAACCGCACGCCAGTTTCCGGCTCTTCCTCACCATGGAGATCAACCCGAAGGTCCCGCATCACTTCCTGTGCTCAGTCTGTGTCATGTGTCATGAACGCCTCGTCTGATGATTGATGTTCTCCCTCAGGTGCCGGTGAACCTGCTGCGTGCCGGCCGCATCTTCGTGTTCGAGCCGCCTCCGGGTATGAAGGCCAACATGCTGCGCACCTTCAGCAATATCCCTGTGGCGCGCATGTGCAAGGTGAGTGTGCACACACACATCTGATCTGGGATCCGGGAGCTGCACAGTCGAGCACATCTGATCCAAAATTGACAAAAACGGCATTATTTTTTAACACACTTATTTTTCTTAATAGGAAAACGAGTGATTGTTTGGGTCCTGCTTTACATTAGGCCCTGTGCTTAACCATTCGATACAGGATTCTTGTGTACTTGCATGTTGGTGTGTTGTAATTGACCTATGGCTAAGCCACGCCCCTAAACGCGATGAGCCAATCACAGTGCGCATACCTATCCTATACACTCGGACATCCTCTGCTTCCTCGTCCATTGAAATGCATTGCAGTTAGTCAGGTTTCATTCGTTTTTATATGTTTTTTTCTTGTCCTTTTAAGTTTAAAATGGTCAAACGGTGTGCATGGAGTACATGCAACTCCGACACTAGGTATCCCGAGAGGCTGGGCGACGGTGTGTGTTTTTTACCCTTTCCCAAGCCACATAACAACCGAGATAAGTGTCTGGATTAAGTTATGGTAGACCACAACACCAACTAAACGTGGATAAATTAAACAAGGATGTCTACATCTGTTCTAAGATAAGTCAACAACTTATTTGAACGTTATCTTTTACATCTCTAACGTAACGTTAGCCTAACATTAGAAAACGTTAACGTTAGCTTCTAGCTGCGTTGTACATCATGTCACTTAGCTTCATTAACGTATCTGTAAATAACCGAGATAAGAAATGTTAGCAGTGTTGTGCTGAATGATTGATGTAAATACTGTAGCACCAAACTAACGGAGAGGTACTCTTGGTAAAGATGCTAAAAAGGCTTGTCCTGGAAACGTATGCAACTTAGATCTGTACATATTTAATTAGACCATGAACCATTAATTACATATTAAAGCACAATATTTTAGACAACTTTTTACCAAAATATATATCTATATAATCTTTCTGTCTACAAAAATCATCACTTGCCTCCTGTGAAATGTCTCCTGCTGTGACAGCTGCCATAGCGCCCGTCACCGAATGTTGACTGTTGACTAACTTCATCCCTACCGCTAACAAACCTAACTCTGACCCCTGTAACCTTTACTCCTGAACCTGACCGGACCTCAAACTCACTGGCAGGAAATGTGGTAATTTTCCAGATCATGCTCAGTAAACCCATATATAGGTATTTAATAGCTGTTACTGGCACTTCTTGTGTTTCTCTCTTTAAGATGTTGTAAGATGATGTAGGGGTCGATCGATTATCGGCGCCGATATTGAGCATTTTTATGGTTATCTGTATCGGACATTTTCAAAACCGATTTGCCAATAAAATAATTTAATTTTGAAATGCGCTATATTTGGCTCTGACGCAGCCGCCACTGTCGAACTCAGCACTCTGTGGACAAGACCAATGTCCCGCACACCTGAGTCACGAGTCCGGCCGAACGCGGGAAGCTGAAGCACTGAAGGTTTTACACTCTCGAGTCCCACAGCGACAGCACTGCAGACTGGAGCCGCGTCACTGATCACGCTTCAGTCTCAGAGTTACGGCGGCAGACTTTACTGAACGAGCAATACATCACCACACTGAAGTTACTAAACACCTCGATATAATAGAAAACACGGTCGGAATCACGGAATCCAGTCATAAAAACGGAATTTACTGTATAAAGCGGAATGTCTCTGAATTTGTCAACTTTTTGATGAATTAATAAACTGAATTAATAAATTAAATAAAAAAAATATTAAAATTAATTTGCGAATTTCAGACCGCAAAAAGACTATTTAAATATGAATCCTGCGAGTTTCTAATGTAAATGAATGGCGCAGACGCGTGATTTCATTTACCGCACACGCACACACACACACACACACACACACACACGCACGCACGCACGCACGCGCGTGATGCTTGTACTGTTTTCAGCCTCAGCCGCATCATCATATGAGGACATGATTGCATAAACATTATCATCTCCAGAGCCGCTTCAGGAGCTTTTTAACCCTTCAACTGAGAAAAGTTATCGTCATAAACACACAGATCTCAAAGATCTCCACGGCAACCCGTCAAAATAACAGTTTGGGTTTTCATAGGGCCCTAAAAATGTAATTTGTCAAACTGTAAATAAATTGAATAAGTTAGACTTCAAATTAATTAGAAATGCTTTTTGATTACTAAAATTGTATTTAACCATTACAATAAAGTCTTTAAGTTTTACAAAATGTTTACAGAATGCTGATGGGGGATCCCTACACTTAAGTTATTATTATTATATTAAATTATAATATAAGTTATATTATAGTTCTCAGATTTAAAGATGTGTTTAAAATCATTTAAAGAAAGTATTTGTCAAATTTATTCTTAATTTTGACATTAACTTAAATTTTTACACCAGACTTGGGCTATATATCGGTTCAAAATCTGGGTTATCGACTACTTGATCTGTAATAATGTATGTTGTGTTTCTGCTCGTCTCTGCTGCCAGTGTGTTTGTCATTGTGTCGATTGTTGTCACATGTTGTTGTTGTTGTTGTTCTCAGTCCCCGAACGAGCGCGCGCGCCTGTACTTCCTGCTGGCCTGGTTCCACGCCGTGATCCAGGAGCGTCTCCGCTACGCTCCGCTCGGCTGGTCCAAGAAATACGAGTTCGGCGAGTCGGACCTGCGCTCCGCCTGTGACACCATCGACACCTGGCTGGATGATACAGCAAAGGTGTGTATGTGTGTGTGTGTGTGTGTGTGTGTGTGTGTCGCTCTCTTCATGGTGTGTGTAACACCTGTCGCTCTCGTCATGGTGTGTGTGTGAGAGAGAGAGAGAGAGAGAAATGTGTGTGTGTGTGAGAGAGAGAGAAATGAGTGTGTGAGAGAGAGAGAGAGAGTGTGTGTGTGTGTGTGTAACACCTGACGCTCTCCTCAGGGTGTGTGTGTGAGAGAGAGTGTGTGTGTAATGCCTGTTGCTCTCCTCAGGGTGTGTGTGTGTGACGCCTGTTGCTCTCCTCAGGGTGTGTGTGTGTGTGTGTGTGTGACAGAGAGAGTTTGTGTGTGTGTGTGTAACGCCTGTTGCTCTCCTCAGGGTGTGTGTGTGAGAGAGAGAGAGAGAGTGTGTGTGTGAGAGAGAGAGTGTGTGTGTGAGAGAGAGAGTGTGTGTGTGTGTGTGTGTGTGTGAGAGAGAGAGTGTGTGTGTGTGTGTGTGTGTGTGTGTAACGCCTGTTACTCTCCTCAGGGTGTGTGTGTGTGAGAGAGAGAGATAGAGAGAGAGCGAGAGTGTGTGTGTGTAACGCCTGTTGCTCTCCTCAGGGTGTGTGTGTAACGCCTGTTGCTCTCCTCAGGGTGTGTGTGTGTGTGTGTAACGCCTGTTGCTCTCCTCAGGGTGTGTGTGTGAGAGAGAGAGTGTGTGTGTGTGTGTGTGTGTGTGTGTGTGTAACGCCTGTTGCTCTCCTCAGGGTGTGTGTGTGTGTGTGTAACGCCTGTTGCTCTCCTCAGGGTGTGTGTGTGAGAGAGAGAGAGTGTGTGTGTGTGTGTGTGTAACGCCTGTTGCTCTCCTCAGGGCCGGCAGAACATCTCTCCTGATAAGATCCCGTGGGCGGCTCTGAAGACTCTGATGGCTCAGTCGATCTACGGCGGCCGCATCGATAACGAATTCGACCAGCGGCTCCTGAACACGTTCCTGGACCGGCTCTTCACCACCAGCAGCTTCGACAGCGAGTTCAAGCTGGCGCTCAAAGTGGACGGGCACAAGGACATCAAGATGCCCGACGGCATCCGGTCAGCCTAACCTTAACCTCACGTTCTGGATCACATGTTTGTGTCTTCAGCGTTTGTGTCTACAGCGTTTGTGTCTACTCTCTTCTGTAGAGACACACTCACTGAACTAACCCAACACTGATCTGAGTAATGACTCGAGTCTTCTGTAGAGCTGCTTTACTGCAGAATGTAAAAGTTGAAACATGAACACTGTTATTCCTGTGAAGCTCTGTTATTCAGTGCTGTATGAGGCGCTGGTGAATGACCTGTGTGTGTGTGTGTGTGTGTGTTTGTCAGGCGTGAGGAGTTCATCCACTGGGTGGAGCTGCTGCCGGACACTCAGACTCCATCATGGCTCGGGCTGCCGAGTAACGCAGAGAAGGTCCTGCTCACGACTCAGGGTACGAGCGCGCGCGCACACACACACACACTCTCTCTCTATCTCTCTCACACACATGCTTGAACATGCAAGTTTGTCCAGCTGTTAATTTGATCTCCCTCCTTCACTTCCTGTGGGCGTGTCCCTCCGCACCTCACTTCCTGTGGGCGTGTCCCGTGCGCTCAGGCATTGACATGATGGGGAAGCTGTTGAAGATGCAGATGTTGGAGGATGAGGACGATCTGGCGTACGAGACGGAGAAGAAGCGCTCGACGTCCTCGACTGACGCTCAGCCGGCCTGGATGAGAACGCTCCTGTCCACCGCTCGCAACTGGCTCCTGCTGATCCCCGAGGCCGTCAGCCCCCTCAAGCGCACCGTGGAGAACATCAAGGTATGCTGGGAAGGGCCTCGGGCCTCAGGGTTTCTGCAGCCCACCCTGATCACCGTCAGGCTTTTCTCCACTCGCGAGCGTAAACCTCTCCATTCAAGCCCTCTAAAGCTTAGACACACACTGTTGTTTTCAATGTTTTAAATTAGACATCGACTGCTATTGATTTTTTTTATATATATATATATATATATATATATATATATATATATATATATCCGATACCAATTATTTGCATGTTTATTTGCCGATACCTGATATATAGAACCAATATTTATGTTTTATGTTTTTGACAATTGACCTATCGGTAAGCCCCGCCCCCCTTAGTTACTGTTGCCATCTCGGACAAACAAACGGAGTTGCTAACTGTCCTACAATGACAGCGTTCAGTGTGAACCTCGTCCCCAGATGTTTTGATACATTTTGGACACAGAAGGACCACCTCTCATCGACAAGCATTCAAGTGGGACTTAAATATGCCATGGGGGGATATATAAAAGATTTTTAAATCAATATGGTAGTTAACGAGATTAATCTGGAAGCAAGGGTTTTCAGAACACAATGCAAGCGGGAGAAGCCTCGTGTTTACGGTCACGTCACGATCACAGATGACTGTTTTTGACCTATTATACATGATGTGAGGACAGTTAGCCATTTAGGGTTGTACGTTAGCATGGACTCACTAACTTTAATTGTAACTTAATAAGAGTATGACAACCAGAAAATTTAAGTTTTCGTCTTCATTGGGATTGGGGTTGAATCCTTAGGGAACCAGGTTACTGCGCTCACGTCAGTGATATTATAAATAAACTGGGCTTCAGTCGTATTGTGCAGATAATTAGTCCATTCAAGCAAATCTTATCATTCTTTTGAACCGCGCTGGTGAACGTGCACACAGTACGGTGATTTAATACATGGATGCCCATGCCCATCCACTCAGGATACGTGGAATCAGCGTCCTTACATGCAAAACATACTTCTACATCAATAAACATGAACTGTTCCGCTTCTTCGAGCGTGAGGTGAAAATGGGGTCTCTCACACACACACACACACACCGTCCTCATGATGTGTTCCTCCACAGGACCCGCTGTTCCGCTTCTTCGAGCGTGAGGTGAAGATGGGGTCACGGATGCTGCAGGACGTGCGTCAGGATCTGACTGATGTGGTTCAGGTGTGTGAGGGCAAGAAGAAGCAGACCAACGACCTGCGCACGCTCATCAACGACCTGGTCAAAGGTAGCTGACCCCTGACCCCTCGCTCTGACCTCTGACCCCTCGCTCTCATCACTAACCCGGTCCTGTTTCCTCAGGCATTCTCCCGCGCAGCTGGTGTCGCTACACCGTCCCGGCGGCCATGACGGTGATCCAGTGGGTGTCGGACTTCAGCGAGAGGATCCAGCAGCTGCAGCAGATCTCACAGGGGGCGGCCTCTGGGGGCGCTAAAGAGCTCAAGGTGTCCGAACACGACACACTCGATGAGGAAAACTGGAAACACACTCGATGATGAAAACAACTAAAAGCACAATCAATGATGCTAACTGAGTTCATGCAGTGAAGCAGCTCTAAAAACAAATAAGCAAAAGGACTGAAGAAAGAAGAGAAGTTGATCAAAATGTTTGTGCTTAAAAACGTACAAATATCTGTCAGTAGGATCAGAAAAATAATCCTGTTTTCCCTCCATTGGCAAATATTTGTTCTTGTTTTAAGTTCAAGTTTTGTTCAATTTCTCTGCTTCAATTTCTGAAGTTTTGGTACTGCATCTCCAGTAAATGTATCTTGATTTAAGAATGTTTAGATATTTGTGCTGGAATACAGACAGAAACACTGAGGAAGAACAGCAATTTCTATTCTAGTGGTTGTGATCAGGTGGTCAAGACTTTTTTTGTGTGTGTAAAATGAATTAAAAGTAATGGAGATTGTTAGGAAGTTATTTTGAAATGTTGAAGTGTTAATAAAACTCACCGTGTTGATGTTTAGGGTTAGAGAGCACATTGACATGTATGTTTCCTCCACTGGGTGTGATGCTAAATTTGTCGTTCTCCAGAACATCCATGTGACCCTGGGGAGCCTGTTCGTGCCCGAGGCCTACATCACTGCCACCCGCCAGTACGTGGCTCAGGCCAACAGCTGGTCTCTGGAGGAGCTGTGTCTCGAGGTCAACGTCACATCAGCACAGGGAGCAGCCCTCGACGCCTGCAGCTTCGGCATCAAGGGTGAGCGTGAGAGTGAGTGAGCGTGAGTGAGCGTGAGTGAGCGTGAGTGAGCGTGAGTGAGCGTGAGTGAGCGTGAGTGAGTGAGAGTGAGGGTGAGAGTGAGGGTGAGAGTGAGGGTGAGTGAGAGTGAGAGTGAGGGTGAGTGAGAATGAGGGTGAGAGTGAGTGAGAGTGAGAGTGAGTGAGCGTGAGGGTAGAGGTCTGCGCGGGACACAATTTTCAGACCCGCTCCTGCAGTGTTCAGTCCCGCTCCCGCAAAGATTTGTCATTTTTAGTACCGCTCCCGCCCGCATCTGTGATATAATGTCCCGCTCCCGCCCACACTTTCTATCTGACGAAAGGTCTTGGGGAAAAAAATGCGAGCACACAAAATTCCTTACCAATACTTGGTAACATATTTATTGGTCCCATATTACGAACAGCATAATATTCACAACAGTACTTTATCTGAAGCACTAGAGGCGCTCTGTTCCTCGTCCATGCTGTCTATTTTGAACTTGAACTAGCTTTCGAATTCGAACTCGGAGCAGCGGGAAAGGAATTGTCTCTAAACAAGTGTGCGTGAGATTAGGCCCCGCCCTACCCGACAACATTCAGAAGTTTAGGCTGCTTAAAACGTTTTTATTGCTGCCAATCAGAATCTCCCTCACAACTACAAATTATGTACGCTACTTTAATCATTTATATATTTTACTTTATACTCGTATTTAATTTGCGGGAGTGCAGCATATCATCCCTCCCGCCCGCACCCGCAAGTGCACCTCATCATCCCGCCCGCTCCCGCAATGACCTTTAAAAATTTGTCCCGCGCCGCACTGTTTTGCGTCGGGACCCGCGGGTCCCGCGGGACTCCCGCGGGAGTGCAGACCTCTACGTGAGGGTGAGGGTGAGTGAGAGTGAGCGTGAGGGTGAGTGAGGGTGAGTGAGAGTGAGTGAGAGTGAGAGTGAGTGAGGGTGAGTGAGAGTGAGTGAGGGTGAGTGGGTGAGGGTGAGTGAGAGTGGGTGAGGGAGAGTGGGTGAGGGTGAGCGTGAGAGTGAGTGAGCGTGAGAGTGAGTGAGCGTGAGAGTGAGTGAGCGTGAGAGTGAGTGAGCGTGAGAGTGAGTGAGCGTGAGAGTGAGTGAGCGTGAGAGTGAGCGTGAGAGTGAGAGTGAGCGTGAGAGTGAGTGAGCGTGAGTGAGAGTGAGTGAGGGTGAGTGTGAGAGTGAGGGTGAGTGAGCGTGAGAGTGCGCGCGAGAGTGAGGGTGAGTGAGCGTGAGGGTGAGCGTGAGGGTGAGGGTGAGTGAGCGTGAGAGTGAGCGTGAGAGTGCGCGCGAGAGTGAGGGTGAGTGAGGGTGAGTGAGGGTGAGGGTGAGTGAGCGTGAGTGAGCGTGAGTGAGCGTGCGTGAGGGTGGGTGAGTGAGCGTGAGAGTGAGCGTGAGAGTGAGCGTGAGAGTGAGCGTGAGAGTGAGGGTGGGTGAGAGTGAGAGTGAGAGTGAGAGTGAGAGTGAGTGAGAGTGAGCGTGAGAGTGAGGGTGAGGGTGAGTGACAGTGAGGGTGGGTGAGTGAGAGTGAGGGTGAGTGACAGTGAGGGTGAGTGAGCGTGAGAGTGAGTGAGAGTGAGCGTGAGTGAGTGAGGGTGAGCGTGAGTGAGTGAGGGTGAGTGAGAGTGAGGGTGAGTGAGAGTGAGGGTGAGTGAGAGTGAGGGTGAGTGACAGTGAGGGTGAGTGAGCGAGAGTGAGGGTGAGTGAGCGTGAGTGAGGGTGAGTGACAGTGAGGGTGAGTGAGCGTGAGAGTGAGGGTGAGTGAGATTGAGCGTGAGTGAGGGTGAGTGAGAGTGAGCGTGAGTGAGAGTGAGGGTGAGTGACAGTGAGGGTGAGTGACAGTGAGGGTGAGTGACAGTGAGGGTGAGTGAGCGTGAGGGTGAGTGAGAGCGAGCGTGAGTGAGAGTGAGGGTGAGTGAGAGTGAGCGTGAGTGAGAGTGAGTGAGTGAGAGTGAGTGAGCGTGAGAGTGAGTGAGAGTGAGGGTGAGTGAGAGTGAGGGTGAGTGAGAGTGAGCGTGAGTGAGAGTGAGCGTGAGTGAGCGTGAGCGTGAGTGAGAGTGAGGGTGAGTGACAGTGAGAGTGAGTGAGAGTGAGCGTGAGTGAGAGCGAGCGTGAGTGAGAGTGAGGGTGAGTGACAGTGAGAGTGAGTGAGAGTGAGCGTGAGAGTGAGGGTGAGTGAGCGTGAGTGAGAGTGAGGGAGAGTGAGCGTGAGGGTGAGTGAGCGTGAGTGAGCGTGAGTGAGGGTGAGTGAGCGTGAGTGAGGGTGAGTGAGGGTGAGTGAGAGTGAGCGTGAGTGAGCGTGAGTGAGCGTGAGTGAGCGTGAGTGAGCGTGAGTGAGCGTGAGTGAGCGTGAGTGAGAGTGAGCGTGAGTGAGAGTGAGCGTGAGTGAGAGTGAGAGTGAGCGTGAGTGAGAGTGAGGGTGAGTGAGCGAGAGTGAGAGTGAGGGTGAGTGACAGTGAGGGTGGGTTAGTGAGAGTGAGCGTGAGAGTGAGGGTGGGTTAGTGAGAGTGAGTGAGCGTGAGGGTGAGGGTGAGCGTGAGGGTGAGGGTGAGTGACAGTGAGGGTGAGTGAGAGTGAGGGTGAGTGAGAGGGTGAGTGAGGGAGAGTGAGGGTGAGGGTGAGTGAGGGAGAGTGAGGGTGAGGGTGAGTGAGGGAGAGTGAGGGTGAGGGAGAGTGAGGGTGAGTGAGAGTGAGGGTGAGTGAGGGTGAGTGAGAGTGAGGGTGAGTGAGAGTGAGGGTGAGTGAGAGTGAGGGTGAGTGAGAGTGAGGGTGAGTGAGAGTGAGGGTGAGGGAGAGTGAGGGTGAGTGAGAGTGAGGGTGAGTGAGAGTGAGGGTGAGTGAGAGTGAGGGTGAGTGAGAGTGTGAGTGAGGGAGAGTGAGCGTGAGGGTTAGAGACCTGTAAACTTTTCAACTAAGCAATCCAAAGGTTAAAAAAAGGCGCCTGAGGGAGCTCTGCTGACGTGTGTGTGTGTGCAGGTCTGAAGCTGCAGGGAGCCGTGTGTGCGAACAACAAGCTCTCTCTGTCCACCACCATCTCCACTGACCTCCCGCTGACACAACTACGCTGGATGAAGCAGAGCAACAGTGAGAAGAGGAACATGGTAAGTGGAGACACACACACACACACACACACATTCTCACACACACACACACACACTCACTCCCCCTCTCTCTCTCACACACACACACACACACACACACACTCACTCCCCCTCTCTCTCTCTCACACACACACACACACACTCACTCCCCCTCTCTCTCTCTCACACACACACACACACACACTCACTCCCCCTCTCTCTCTCACACACACACACACACACTCACTCCCCCTCTCTCTCTCACACACTCACACTCACTCCCCCTCTCTCTCACACACACACACACACACACACTCACTCCCCCTCTCTCTCTCTCTCACACACACACACACTCACTCCCCCTCTCTCTCTCACACACACTCACTCCCCCTCTCACACACACACACACACACACACTCACCCCCCCCTCTCTCACACACACACTCACCCCCCCTCTCTCACACACACTCACTCCCCCTCTCTCTCTCTCACACACACACACACACACACACTCACTCCCCCTCTCTCTCACACACACACACTCACTCCCCCTCTCTCACACACACACACACACACACTCACTCCCCCTCTCTCTCACACACACACACTCACCCCCCCTCTCTCACACACACACACTCACTCCCCCTCTCTCACACACACACACTCACTCCCCCTCTCTCTCACACACACACACACACACACTCACTCCCCCTCTCTCTCTCACACACACACACTCACTCTCTCTCTCTCTCTCTCTCTCTCTCTCTGCAGGTAACACTGCCTGTGTATCTGAACTTCACGCGGGCTGACCTCATCTTCACCGTTGACTTTGACATCGCCACCAAGGAAGACCCGCATCACTTCTATGAGCGTGGGGTCGCGGTCCTGTGCACCGAGTAGAACACACTTTACCCAGCATGCCTCAGTGTAGAAGAACAGCTCGAATGCTTCTCTTTACTCAGCATTCCTCAGTGTAGTGTAATCATAATTGTGTGTAGTGTAATCATAACTGTGTAGTGTGATCATAACTGTGTAGTGTGATCATAACTGTGTAGTGTAATCATAATTGTGTAGTGTAATCATAACTGTGTAGTGTGATCATAACTGTGTAGTGTAATCATAACTGTGTAGTGTGATCATAACTGTGTAGTGTAATCATAACTGTGTAGTGTGATCATAACTGTGTAGTGTAATCATAACTGTGTAGTGTGATCATAACTGTGTAAATCATAACTGTGTGTCTTTAAAGGGACGAGGTCAGAAGGTCAGAAGCATGTTGGATGATGGACTGTGTTTGTGTTTCTCACACAGATGTTTTAGTGGAACAGATGAGAATTGTGTGTTTTAGATGGAAAAATGGAAGTTGATAAGTTTTGCATGATTGGTGGTTTTCAATAAAGCTCAAATATTCCTTAAGTGTATTTTGTGTATGAATGTTATTCATTTGTGCCTGTAAGATCTTTAAAACATACATGTGAATTCATAAGTCAATATAGACTATACAGGTCCTTCTCAAAAAACTAGCATATTGTGATAAAGTTCATTATTTTTACATAATGTAATGATAAAAATTAAACTTTCATATATTTTAGATTCATTGCACACCAACTGATATATTTAAGGTCTTTTATTGTTATAATACTGGTCCAGAAGGCCATCATTGACACCCTCAAGCAAGAGTGTAAGACACAGAAAGAAATTTCTGAACAAATAGGCTGTTCCCAGAGTGCTGTATCAAGGCACCTCAGTGGGAAGTCTGTGGGAAGGAAAAAGTGTGGCAAAAAACGCTGCACAACGAGAAGAGATGACCGGACCCTGAGGAAGATTGTGGAGAAGGACCAATTCCAGACCTTGGGGGACCTGCGGAAGCAGTGGACTGAGTCTGGAGTAGAAACCTCCAGAGCCACCGTGCACAGGCGTGTGCAGGAAATGGCCTACAGGTGCTGCATTCCCCAGGTCAAGCCACTTTTGAACCAGAAACAGCGGCAGAAGCGCCTGACCTGGGCTACAGAGAAGCAGCACTGGACTGTTGCTCAGTTTTGCATGTCATTCGGAAATCAAGGTGCCAGAGTCTGGAGGAAGACTGGGGAGAAGGAAATGCCAAAATGCCTGAAGTCCAGTGTCAAGTACCTACAGTCAGTGATGGTCTGGGGTGCCATGTCAGCTGCTGGTGTTGGTCCACTGTGTTTTATCAAGGGCAGGGTCAATGCAGCTAGCTATCAGGAGATTTTGGAGCACTTCAAGCTTCCATCTGCTGAAAAGCTTTATGGAGATGAAGATTTCATTTTTCAGCACGACCTGGCACCTGCACACAGTGCCAAAACCACTGGTAAATGGTTTACTGACCATGGTATTACTGGGCTCAATTGGCCTGCCAACTCTCCTGACCTGAACCCCATAGAGAATCTGTGGGATATTGTGAAGAGAAAGTTGAGAGACGCAAGACCCAACACTCTGGATGAGCTTAAGGCCGCTATCGAAGCATCCTGGGCCTCCATAACACCTCAGCAGTGCCACAGGCTGATTGCCTCCATGCCACGCCGCATTGAAGCAGTCATTTCTGCAAAAGGATTCCCGACCAAGTATTGAGTGCATAACTGAACATAATTATTTGAAGGTTGACTTTTTTTTTGTATTAAAAACACTTATTTTATTGGTCGGATGAAATATGCTAATTTTTTGTTTATAGGAATTTTGGGTTTTCATGAGCTGTATGCCAAAATCATCAGTATTAAAACAATAAAAGACCTGAAATATTTCAGTTGGTGTGCAATGAATCTAAAATATATGAAAGTTGAATTTTTATCATTACATTATGGAAAATAATGAACTTTATCACAATATGTTAATTTTTTGAGAAGGACCTGTATACAGTGGGGGAAATAATTATTTGATCCTCGGCTGATTTTGAAAGTTCACCCACTTACAAAGAAAGGAAGGGTCTATAATTTTATGGTAGGTTTATTTTAACGGAGAGACGCAGAATAACCAAAAAATCCAGAAAAACACATTATATAAAGGTTGTAAATTGATTAGCATTTGATCAAGTGAAATAAGTATTTGATCCCCAAGCAACCAGCCAGAATTCTGCCTCCACAGATTAGTCATGGGGAACACTAAAGTACTCCTAATGTCAGTGGACACCTCTCCACAGAATCTGTGTCTTTCTCTCCATCCTCTCCAACAGCATGAGCGAGACCAGAGCTGTTATGCGTCGGGGCCGACTGTAGACCTGCACACGGGTCAGGGCCGACTGTAGACCTGCACACGGGTCAGGGCCGACTGTAGACCTGCACAGGGGTCGGGGCCGACTGTACACCTGCACACGGGTCAGGGCCGACTGTACACCTGCACACGGGTCAGGGCCGACTGTAGACCTGCACACGAGTCGGGGCCGACTGTAGACCTGCGCACGGGTCAGGGCCGACTGTAGACCGGCACACGCGTCAAAGCCGACTGTACACCTGCACACGGGTCAGGGCCGACTGTACACCTGCACACGGGTCAGGGCCGACTGTAGACCTGCACACGGGTCAGGGCCGACTGTAGACCTGCACACGGGTCAGGGCCGACTGTAGACCTGCACACGGGTCAGGGCCGACTGTAGACCTGCACACGGGTCAGGGCCGACTGTAGACCTGCACACGGGTCAGGGCCGACTGTAGACCTGCACACGGGTCAGGGCCGACTGTAGACCTGCACACGGGTCAGGGCCGACTGTAGACCTGCACACGGGTCAGGGCCGACTGTACACCTGCACACGGGTCAGGGCCGACTGTAGACCTGCATACGGGTCAGGGCCGACTGTACACCTGCACACGGGTCAGGGCCGACTGTAGACCTGCACACGGGTCAGGGCCGACTGTAGACCTGCACACGGGTCAGAGCCGACTGTAGACCTGCACACGGGTCAGGGCCGACTGTAGACCTGCATACAGGTCAGGGCCGACTGTACACCTGCGCAAGGGTCAGGGCCGACTGTACACCTGCACACGGGTCAGGGCCGACTGTAGACCTGCACACGGGTCGGGGCCGACTGTACACCTGCACACGGGTCGGGGCCGACTGTACACCTGCACAGGGGTCGGGGCCGACTGTAGACCTGCACACGGGTCGGGGCCGACTGTACACCTGCACACGGGTCAGGGCCGACTGTAGACCTGCACACGGGTCGGGGCCGGGGTCAGGGCCGACTGTAGACCTGCACACGGGTCGGGGCCGACTGTACACCTGCACACGGGTCGGGGCCGACTGTAGACCTGCGCACGGGTCAGGGCCGACTGTAGACCGGCACACGCGTCAAAGCCGACTGTAGACCTACGCACGGGTCGGGGCCTACTGTAGACCTGCACACGCGTCAGGGCCGACTGTAGACCTGCACACGGCTGGACCATCAGCAAGAAGCTTGGGGAGAAGGAGACTGTTGTTGGTGTGATTATTCAGAAATGAAAGGAATACTGAATGAAAAATCCATCGCCATCGGTCTGTGGCTCTGCCAGATCTGGCCTCATGAGGTGCGGATGATCATGAGAACGGTGAGGGATCAGCCCAGAGCTACACAGGAGGAGCTTGTTAATGATCAAGGCAGTGGGTCACAGTCACCAAGCAGACATTGCTAACACACTACGCCACAATGGACTGAAGTCCTGCAGCGAACGCAAGCTCCCCGCTCAAGAAGGCACATGTAGAAACCCGTCTGAAGTCTGCCAATGAACATCTTACGATTCAGAGAAGGCTTGGGAGGAAGTGCTGTGGTCAGGAATGGGTCTTCCAGCATGATACTGACCCAGGCAGCAAAGGAGTGGCTCTAGAAGCAACACACTAAGGTCTTGGAGTGTCCAGATGATCCTGTAGAGCATCCGTGGAGGAGCCGAAACTGCCCAGATTTAGAGGATCTGTAAAGAGTGGACCAGAATCCCTCCTGAAACCTGGTGACAATCTACAAGAACCGTCTTTCCTCTGTGCTCGCCAACAAGGGTTTCTCCACAAGTACTAAATTATGTTTTGCTTGGGGATCAAATACTTATTTCACTCACAGAAATGCAAATAAATTTATAACCTTTATATAATGTTTTTTTCTGGATTTTTTGGTTGATATTCTGTCTCTATCCGTTAAAATAAACCTACCATATAATTTATAGACCCTTATTTCCTCCACTGTACAGTATATATAAAATGTAATCCAGCTGAACATATAAACAATATAAAAGCTGGCAGCTGATTGAGAAATGGCTGCGAGTTCTTCAGTTAAACACGATTGAAGATGTGTGTGAGTCAGATCCTCCAGCGCCACCGTGTGTCCTGATCCGGCACTGCAGCAACAGTGACCTCTGAAGAGCTCCAGATCATGTGATTCTCCAGATCATGTGATTCTCCAGATCATGTGATTCTGACGGCTTTATCCTGATCTGAGTGATTACAGCTGCGGCTTTAAACACACACACACACACACACAGTGCTGAGTGTATTTTAATCGAGACATGAGCAGATGATCAGAGAAAGAACTGGAACTGACGCTGGACTTTAGTTTTGCTGCTACAGACTTTGTTTAAAGTGATGAACAAGCATTTAAATAAATCAAACACTGAATACAAACATGATCTACACACATACACTACTCCAGACGACTGTCATCATACTGTTAAACATTAAATTAACTGCTTCCAATGACACTTTTCCTCTTTGAAAAGCTTTTGGATACAATTATAATAATAACAAATCTATCTCACCTTTACACACACACACACTCTCTCTCTCACACACCTAGTGAAACCATCCGTTCTCTCCTGACAATATTATCCATCATGACAGAAATATACAGTGTTTTACTCTTGTTACCAGCCACAATCAACACGTTCTTCAGTGTGTAAACAAGTGGATCAGCAGGAGGTCAAACACACACACACTCATACACACTCTCTCACACACACTAGCACACGATTGGGCTATGCTCAAGAGAGGTTAGAAGTCATGAATGAACATTGGGTTTGTTAGTCAATTTATTATTGTAATAACTTTGGCATCATTAGTTAAACCTGAGGTGAAGAAACAACCTTCATTTTGCTCTCTTTTCTCAGTGTCTCTCTTTCCATCCGGATAAACAGGAAAAACTCCTTCCCAAGAGAACAGTGTACGAGCAGCTTCAGATCGCCACGTCACTGATGAAGTTTCAGATCTCCACGTCACTGATGAAGAGTTTCAGATCTCCACATCACTGATGAAGAGTGGATCAGAACATCTTCAGATCTCCATGTCGCTGGTGCACCTCCTCTTCCTCCTCATGCCCTCCTCCAGTTCTCCCGACGGGAAGAGCTTCCGCTTGGGCAGGGCCCGGGATCCCGATGGGAAGGGGTCCGGAGCGGGGGAGCTGAGCCCGGACCGTGTGTGGATCCCCGAGTCCGACAGGTCCAGTCTCACACACACCTCCGGCCAGCAGTGGCTCTGCGTCTCCGAGTCGCTCGAGGACCTCATCAGGACATCGGGATGATCCCGGATCCCGGCTCTCCTCCTCACGGGTCCTCTGGGGCGACGCTTCGGCACACCTCCATCAGAGGAGCCCGAGTCTTCAGAACTCCCATCGTACGGATCCAGACACTGAAACCGGTTCAGGAGAAAGAGGAGTTACAGCAGAGGCTATCATGGACTCAAGATGGCCGACAGGGGTTTAAAACAAGACAAGACCCTTAGACACACTCTCTCTCTCTCCCTCACACTCACAAAAACTCCCTCTCACACTCACCCTGGATTTCCACCAACTGCGGAACGGCTGCGGATCCATGGCAGAGTCAATAGGTTTCCATTAAAGTCAATCTGTGTATTTCCACTGACTGCGGAACGGCTGCGTTCCGACTCCGTCCCAGCTCCGGCGATCGTCCGGAGCAGATCCGCAGAGCTTGTATTTCTGCCGGATGCCGGAGAGCTTCGAAGCAATTCAGCACGGGACAGATTGTTATATCGCACGATCATACGTGATTTCGTGAGATTTCGTGTGATTACGTGTGTCCTCGTGACTTCAGCTGTCAGACATTACGCAGCCGTTTTTCGCAACAAATCCGGGCCTGGTGGGTATTGAAGCACGGCGGAGCGCGGAGCCGACACACAGTTGGTGGAAATCCGGGATCAAGAGCAGCAGCATCTCTTTTCAACAGACCAGGTCTGCCCCAAAAACTTTCCCACTCTCTCTCACACGCTCACTCTCTCTCATGCTCTCTCACACGCTCGCTCGCTCTCTCACACGCTCGCTCTCTCTCACACGCTCGCTCTCTCTCACACGCTCGCTCTCTCTCACACGCTCGCTCTCTCACACGCTCGCTCTCTCACACGCTCACGCTCACTCTCTCTCACGCGCTCGCTCTCTCTCACGCGCTCGCACTCTCTCTCACGCGCTCGCTCTCTCTCGCGCTCGCTCTCTCTCGCGCTCGCTCTCTCTCTCACGCGCTCGCTCTCTCTCTCGCTCGCTCTCTCGCGCGCTCGCTCTCTCGCGCGCTCGCTCTCTCGCGCGCTCGCTCTCTCGCGCGCTCGCTCTCTCTCGCGCTCGCTCTCTCGCGCGCTCGCTCGCTCTCTCGCGCGCTCGCTCGCTCTCTCGCGCGCTCGCTCTCTCACACGCTCTCTCACTCACGCTCTCTCACTCACGCTCTCTCACACGCTCTCTCACACGCTCTCTCACACGCTCTCTCACACGCTCTCTCACACGCTCTCTCACACGCTCGCTCACACGCTCGCTCACTCTCTCACACGCTCGCTCACTCTCTCACACGCTCGCTCACTCTCTCACACGCTCGCTCACTCTCTCACACGCTCGCTCACTCTCTCACACGCTCGCTCACTCTCTCACACGCTCGCTCTCTCTCATGCTCTCTCACACGCTCGCTCTCTCGCTCTCTCACACGCTCGCTCTCTCACTTTCTCACACGCTCACTCTCTCTCATGCTCTCTCACACGCTCGCTCACTCTCTCACACGCTCGCTCTCTCTCTCACACGCTCGCTCTCTCTCTCACACGCTCGCTCTCTCTCTCACACGCTCGCTCTCTCTCTCACACGCTCGCTCTCTCTCTCACACGCTCGCTCTCTCTCTCACACGCTCACTCTCTCTCTCACACGCTCACTCTCTCTCTCACACGCTCACTCTCTCTCATGCTCTCTCACACGCTCACTCTCTCTCATGCTCTCTCACACGCTCACTCTCTCTCTCACACGCTCACTCTCTCTCATGCTCTCTCACACGCTCACTCTCTCTCATGCTCTCTCACACGCTCACTCTCTCTCATGCTCTCTCACACGCTCGCTCACTCTATCTCATGCTCTCTCACACGCTCGCTCACTCTCTCACACGCTCGCTCACTCTCTCACACGCTCACTCTCTCTCATGCTCTCTCACACGCTCGCTCACTCTCTCACACGCTCGCTCACTCTCTCACACGCTCACTCTCTCTCACACGCTCGCTCACTCTCATGCTCTCTCTCATGCTCTCTCACACGCTCGCTCACTCTCATGCTCTCTCTCATGCTCTCTCACACGCTCACTCTCTCTCACACGCTCGCTCACTCTCATGCTCTCTCTCATGCTCTCTCACACGCTCGCTCACTCTCATGCTCTCTCACACGCTCGCTCACTCTCATGCTCTCTCTCATGCTCTCTCACACGCTCACTCTCTCTCATGCTCTCTCACACGCTCACTCTCTCTCATGCTCTCTCACACGCTCACTCTCACAAAATGGCCGACGGGTTTAAAACAGGACAAGACAAACTGAAGCAGGAATTCTCACTCAGGACTTAGTCTTCTTAGGAAGGTTTAGTCTTCACCTGTTGGTAGTTTTTCTGGAGTCTCTCAGGAGCTTCCCGACTCTCTGGAGCGCTGTTTTCCCAACCCTGAGGTCAGAGGTCAGAGGTCACAGAAGGTTCTGAGGGCACAGAAGCGTTTGAGGATAATCTGATCAGAAATACCTTGGTGCTGACATCAGACCATCTCGGGTTAGTGTCCGTTTCAGAGTCCGAGCTGGAGTCTACTGT
The DNA here is from genome assembly GCF_051911475.1 of Siphateles boraxobius. NCBI lineage: Eukaryota > Metazoa > Chordata > Actinopteri > Cypriniformes > Leuciscidae > Siphateles > Siphateles boraxobius. The sequence goes on from NW_027509214.1 coordinate 1,154,276, forward strand.
ACACATCTCCTGACAGAAACACACACACCACCACCACCACAACAACACACAACACACACACACAACATCATCATCAAACAAACAACACACACACACCACCACCACAACAACAGCAACAAACACACAACATCATCATCAAACAAACAACACACACATACCACCACCACAACAACAAACACACAACATCATCATCAAACAAACAACACACACACACACCACACACATACCACCACAACAACAAACACACAACATCATCATCAAACAAACAACACACACACACCACCACCACAACAACAAACACACAACATCATCATCAAACAAACAACACACACACACCACCACCACAACAACAAACACACAACATCATCATCAAACAAACAACACACACACACCACCACCACAACAACAAACACACAACATCATCATCAAACAAACAACACACAGACAGACAGATGGACTTTAAAATAAAAGTCATGCAGTGATACAACATTGCATTTACAGATTTACATTGACGGACATTCACATCAATCAAATAATAACGAGAAAAATAAGAATGAAATAAAAAAGGTCACAATCTTACCATGTATTTGAATGCCAGTCTACCAACAACGTCTGACTGGCCTGTGTTGATCAGTTCTTCCATTCCAGATCAGTGTGAGTCAATCTGATCATCAGACACCTGACTGAACTTACTCTGCTTTTATACAGACATTTCTCTCTCTCTCTGTGTGTGTGTGTGTGTGTTTCGGTCGAGGCCTTTCTCCAGATCTTAGCGCAATTAGACGGTAAAACACTCGCTTCACTAAATATTCTTAAATATTAGATGGAATTTTAAGACAGAAGATCATTTAATCATGAGCAATCTGTGTTTAGGTTTGAATTATACTAATCATTTTTCACACAATAATTGGCAGAAGAAAAAAAACAATGAATGCATGTGAGGACAGGTGGAACAGACTTCATCTGATTGTATTTGGGAGAAAAACGATCACGTGTTTAATTGCATTGATATTTCCTGGAGTGATCGCTCACTTTATTATAATTTTATTATTTATTATTATTTTAAATTGCGTGTATATGTGTGTAAATGTGTATGTTCTGTCGCGAATGCTTATGCATTGTAATAAGCTTTTTATCATATATATAAAAACACATACTTTTTTATTCTTTCATCTTTTCAATTTAATATGTGACATAAGAAAACGACAGTTCATCCAAAGTTAGTATAATAATATGGGATGTTCGTGTAGCAGGGAAGTTAAATCCTCTCACTAATTGATCGCAAACCTCTTCTGGTGGACTGTGTGTGTGTGTGTGTGTGTGTGTGTGTGAGTGTTTGAACGCGGATGGCCGAGGCGCGATGTGTGCGCATGCGCGGCGCGTCAGATCCGGGCCTGCGGAAGGATGAATGTAAATGTCAAAGATGGCGGCGGAGGGAGGAGGGAAGGAGATGAACGAGATCAAGAGTCAGTTCAGCACGCGGGAAGGCGCGTATAAACTCCTCACACACTCCGAGTACAGTCGCCCGAACCGTGTGCCCTTCAACTCGCAGGGCTCGAACCCAGTCCGGGTCTCGTTCGTCAACGTCAATGACCAGTCCGGGAACGGCGACCGAATCTGCTTCAATGTGGGCCGGGAGCTTTACTTCTACATCTACAAAGGCGTCAGGAAGGTGAGAACGACGCGTTTATCTCCGCATTGGCGGAATAGCGGTTATTTCACATCATTAGTGAATGTCAAACACACACACGCACGCACACGCGCACTTTCACTGCTGACGCGCGTCTGTTTGTTTATCTGTGTGTGTATGTGTGTGTGTGTGTGTGTGTTTTGCTTTGACAGGAGTGTGTTTGCTGTTGTTCAGTGAGTTTGAGTATCGTCGATCTGCTGTGAACAGTTTATGTGCTTCATGTGTTGAGTAACGTTACTTCATAAATTCAGTAGTTGTTTACGGTTCACATATTCAGTAGTTTTTATGGTTCATATGTTCAGTGGTTTTTATGGTTCATATGTTCGGTAGTTTCTAAGCTTCATATATTCTGTAGTTTTTATGGTTCATATATTCAGTAGTTTCTAAGGTTCATATGTTCAGTAGTTTATAAGGTTCATATGTTCAGTAGTTTTTTGTTCGGTAGTTTCTAAGGTTCATATATTCAGTAGTTTATAAGGTTCATATGTTCAGTAGTTTTTTGTTCGGTAGTTTCTAAGGTTCATATATTCAGTAGTTTATAAGGTTCATATGTTCAGTAGTTTTTAGTTCGGTAGTTTCTAAGGTTCACATGTTCAGTAGTTTCTAAGGTTCACATGTTCAGTAGTTTCTAAGGTTCATATATTCAGTAGTTTCTAAGGTTCATATGTTCAGTAGTTTCTAAGGTTCATATGTTCAGTAGTTTCTAAGGTTCATATGTTCAGTAGTTTTTAGTTCGGTAGTTTCTAAGGTTCACATGTTCAGTAGTTTCTAAGGTTCATATATTCAGTAGTTTTTATGGTTCATATGTTCAGTAGTTTTTATGGTTCATATGTTCGGTAGTTTCTAAGGTTCATATATTCAGTAGTTTATAAGGTTCATATGTTCAGTAGTTTTTAGTTCGGTAGTTTCTAAGGTTCACATGTTCAGTAGTTTCTAAGGTTCATATATTCAGTAGTTTTTATGGTTCATATGTTCAGTAGTTTTTATGGTTCATATGTTCGGTAGTTTCTAAGGTTCATATGTTCGGTAGTTTCTAAGGTTCATATGTTCAGTAGTTTCTAAGGTTCATATGTTCAGTAGATTCTAAGGTACACATGTTCAGTAGTTTCTAAGGTTCATATGTTCAGTAGTTTTTATGGTTCATATGTTCAGTAGTTTCTAAGGTTCATATGTTCAGTAGTTTCTAAGGTTCATATGTTCAGTAGTTTCTAAGGTTCATATGTTCAGTAGTTTTTATGGTTTATATGTTCAGTAGTTTCTAAGGTTCATATGTTCAGTAGTTTCTAAGGTTCATATGTTCAGTAGTTTCTAAGGTTCATATGTTCAGTAATTTCTATGGTTCATATGTTCAGTAGTTTCTATGGTTCATATGTTCAGTAGTTTCTAAGGTTCATATGTTCAGTAGTTTCTAAGGTTCATATGTTCAGTAGTTTCTAAGGTTCATATGTTCAGCAGTTTCTAAGGTTCATATGTTCAGTAGTTTCTAAGGTTCATATGTTCAGCAGTTTCTAAGGTTCATATGTTCAGTAGTTTCTAAGGTTCATATGTTCAGTAGTTTTTATGGTTCAGATGTTCAGTAGTTTCTAAGGTTCATATGAGGTTCATATGTTCACCATATGTTCACCGTCGCACCATAATGATATAAGCGTGCTCCGGCACGAATGCTGAAACCCTATGTGAGTGCAGGCCAGAGGGGGAGTGGGGAGGGGGGACAATCGTACTCGGGCCTGGTTCATGGCAACCGTGCCTAGTGTGAGTAAACTATAAGGTTCATATGTTCAGTAGTTTCTAAGGTTCATATGTTCAGTGGTTCATATGTTCAGTAGTTTCTAAGGTTCAGTGGTTCATATGTTCAGTAGTTTCTAAGGTTCATATATTCAGTGGTTCATATGTTCAGTAGTTTCTACGGTTCATATGTTCAGTGGTTCATATGTTCAGTAGTTTCTAAGGTTAATATATTCAGTGGTTCATATGTTCAGTAGTTTCTAAGGTTCAGTGGTTCATATGTTCAGTAGTTTCTAAGGTTCATATATTCAGTGGTTCATATGTTCAGTAGTTTCTACGGTTCATATGTTCAGTGGTTCATATGTTCAGTAGTTTTTATGGTTCATATGTTCAGTAGTTTTTATGGTCAGAGGTGTGTAGAGTATCCAAAACTTCACTCAAGTAAAAGTACAAGTTACTTATAGAAATATTTACTCAACGTAAAAGTAATAATCTTAATAGTTAGCTACTTGATTAAGGGTAACAAAGTATCCAATGAAAAAAATACTCCAGTAGCTAGAGCTAGTTACTGGTTAATCAAAGTCACATTTATTTGTACAGCGGTTTTCACAATACTCATAATTTCAAATCAGCTTTACAGAATGTGAGTCCATATTACAGTTTACAGTGATCTGTTATCAGAGGAAACTAAGTTATGTATTTCAGAAATGTACACAATCACAGTTAGCGAGAAATGTATGAATTTAAACAATGTAGTAATTTAATGCAGAAACAGTTAGCTCATTGAATTAATGAATACTTGTTTATTAAGGAATGATTATGATATTTAGAAAAATGTAGCATTGGTGTGTGTTGATTCAGAGTTGGCGTCATCTGAAGTCTTCATAATAGACTGGATCCAAGTTACTTCGCATCATACAACAATTCAATAACATGTTATTATTTAGATGGGTATTTAATTTAAATTAGGGCTGCACAATTAATTGAATTTCTAATTACGATTACGGATGCCACGATTACGTAATCGTTCAAAGCCGCGATTACAAAAGAAAATCCACTCTGCGTGTGTGTGTGTTTAGAGCATAATTATGTTATAAGAGGCGAATCACGACTACTTCAGAAAACCCAGCACAATATGACATACCAGTCAGTGACGTAAGTGTACGCTGAAATAAAGACTTTCAACTCAGAAAAACGGACTTTACTGTCCTGTCCCGTTATACTTTGCTCGTAGCGCGCACTCTTCACTTGCACGCGCAAATGCGACGGCGCGCGCTGTGTATCGCTTCACTGTATAAAGTGCAAAAGAAACTACGAGCATGCAACGTCGTTACAATGTAAATTAGTAAGTCACGAAATAAAAGTAAAATACCAATAAATCACGTGTTAGCTGAGAAGGATTTGCATGCAGGTGTGATTTTCATTCTATTCACCAGGAGCTGTTTCATTAACAGTTCTTGTTAGTATTGTGTATTTACCATGGGGTGTCGTTTCCATAACCCAAAAATGCCACTTTATTTTCACTTGTTATTTTTTATATTTTTTAATGACTGTGGTGGCTCATATCAACATTTTATTAATAAAAACTAGTTTGGGACTGCTAGTTAATTGCTTTAACATAGTCCTAATGTTTATCTATTAGTAGTCTTTACTATTAGTCATTCTTACAATTGATGTGTATGTTAAGTAAAGGGGGACAGTACTTGTGTGTGTATGTGTGTTAACAATTTTTGTGTAAACATGTATTATAATACGCCTATATATATTCAATGTAAATTGTGATAATCGTAATTGATCGCAATTACAATTTCAAGGGAATAATCGGCAATTATGATTTAGGTGATAATCGTGCAGCTCTAATTTAAATGATTATAATTAGGCTAGATTTCTTTACAACAAACACAGAAGAGACCATCATTATTTCTGGCATTTCATCTGTAGCCCCAAAATCATCATATGTTCTTTGCTTTGTATAATAATAACAACGTATAGCTACATTTGGATTATTAGACAATGTCAAAATTAGGTTTTGCGCTCAAAGGCAAAACCGTGAAACTCTTCGTGTGCTCGCGCTCATGACCGCTGTACTGACCGTCTGAACACACACAATCATCTAATGCACATTTATGATCTTCTGTTCTCTTAAATGTAATCAAATGTATACTTCTGCAGGCGTGTGTTAACTGTGTCTAAGGAAAGGCATTCGTTTTCAACATGAACAGGTTATAAAATGTATTGCCTGAATGGATTGAAATCGAATGGTTATTCCTGTGGAATCGTTCACAGACAGCAGATGTTAATCAATAAAGATGTTCATCGCTGGCAAACAATAGGATGTAGGGCTGGACGATATCACCAAATCTCATCCCGATCACGATATAGTAGCTTTTCTGTAAATTCAATTAATGAATAGTTTATATATATATATATATATAATTTACCACATAGAAAATACTTTCTTTTATATCAACTAAAAGAGTATATATATTGTGTATAAGTATATATAAGTATATACTCAAGTGTATAAGTATATACTCAAAAATAATTAAGAATGTAGAAATATAAAATATGAATGAAATGTAAAACACCTTTTAAAAACAAATGATTACAGGCCCAACATAACATATTAATATATTAAAAATCAAATGTAAACATTGTACTTTCAAGTTTAAAATGTAGCAGCAATCAGGGCTCTAAATCTGTTCAATGAACGAAAACAAACGAACGAAATTTTGACAGGAACATAAACAGAAACAAAATCAAATTTAATGGTTCTTCAAGCAATGCTAGAACGTGTGCGCGAGGCGTCGGCGGCGCGATCACTGGGATCTGTGTCCTTCTGAGGAACCGGTTACTCCGTAATCTGTGGTCATAAACGCACAGAAGCAAGAAATGATTTAACTGTAAAGCTTTAGTAAAATACAGAAAACAATCACGATCTGTTTTCTGCCGTCTCGGTTTCCTTTTTGTGAACTTTGGAGCCTGTCGCATGAGCCGAAGCACAGCTAAACCTGTAACTATTTAAGGGAATAGCCTATATTTCATGTATAGACCTATATATTAGTTTTATTCTGTTTTCTCCGTTCACAGAAGATCTTTAAGTGCATCATGATGATGTGACGTTGTGTGAATCATGTTCTACACTATGCTGCAATTTTCGCTGGTTTCAAAAAACAAAAAGTTGCATATTACCTGCTATTAATTTTCACTGAAATGCAGGCCTGATTGTTTGTCAGTTGGTGATGTATACAGTATATCCTCGGGAAACTGCGCATTGCCATTATCTATGACGATTGACAGCAGAGCGCCGACATTTCACTCATGCTGGATTGGCGATGCGTCAGTACCACATTTGCTTTCCACCGGACTTTCCACCGGAGTTCACAAGAGCAGAAGGATGATAATGGGAAAAGGAGATTGGCTGATTATTGTATATAGTTTGTAGATCAAATCCGAGGAGTTTTATATCAATTGTCTGTGTGTGTATGCGCATCCCACCGTAAATAATCACATAATAATTGAACATTCTCAACAAATGCTATTCCTGTACCCGTGTTTACATTTAATGTTGTTTACATAATTATATTCTGTTGCTGTGAAATTACTGTTATTCCATATTTATGTTATTCGCTGTCAGGATTGGTCAGAATAGCGCACACAGAGTTCGTGATGTATTATTCAACACTTATTCTCATTTATTCAAGTATTTCATCATAGAGATTCAATTGATTTGAATTGAATAAAATGAAAAGTGAAAGTAACAGAAACTCATACAATACATTTTAACAGGCTTAAGTAAGCATGAAAATAACCAAAATAAATATGTATTTGCTAAACAAATATGACTGCAAAACCAAATAATATGATTCATATTCTTTTGGTTTCTCTTCCCAATATATTTAAACTCGTTCTGGAAAAATTGTGTGATTATCCCAGGTACTAGTGAAACCGTACATCATGTGTTGTGTTTAGATACGGCAGAATGAAACGCACACACACACCTGGTACTGTAAACAGGTGTGTGTGACTTGTGGGTTGTTGTTGTCGCAGTGTTTCCCGAAGGAAATCTGTGTTTGTTTGGCAGCGGTTCGGGTGTTTAGTTCTGCTTTCTAGTAGATAGTTGGGGACATTAAATTTAACATTTAATTTAATATTCAACAATATCATTGATCATAGACACCATTATATGAGAACTGAACTGAGTTGGACGATGACATCACGGTTCTCTTCAGAGCGGCTATATATATATATATATATATATATATAATATATTATACAGTCATGGTCAGAATTAATGGCACCCCTGGTAAATATGATCAAAACTGGCTGTAAAAAATAAATCTGCATCGTTTATCCTTTTGATCTTTCATTCAAAAAATTGCCAAAAATCTAACCTTTCATTGAAGTAAAAGAATTGAAAGTGGAGGGAAAATCACATTATGAAATAAATGTTTTTCTCCAAAACACGTTGGCCACAATAATTGGCACCCTTAGAATTTTTTACGAGCAAAATATCTCTGAAGTATATTCCCATTAATGTTTACCTTTTTTTAGCACACCAGGGTGACTAGGAGCATGAAACTGTCTAGCTATGACTTCTTGTTTCACAGGAGTTTAAATATGAGGAAACACAAATGCCAAATCCCCTTATTCATTCATCACAATGAGTAAAACCAAAGAATATAGTTCTGATGTGCATCACAACATAGAAAGTGGCTGTACGAAAATAGCTAAAGAATTGAAAATCCCCATTTTGACCATCAGGGCAATAACTTAAGAAGTTACAATCAACTAAAGATGTTATGAATCTGCCAGGAAGAGTACGTGTGTCTGTATTGCCTTAATGCACGGTGAGGAGGAGAGTTAGAGCTGCCAGAGACTCTTCAAGGATCACAGATGGAGAATTGCAGAGATTACTTGAGTCTTGGGGTCAGAAAGCCTATTTAAAAAAAATCAAACAACCCCTACATCACCACATGTTGTTTGGGAGGGTTTCAAAAAAAATCCTCCTCGCTCCTCCAATAACAAACTCCAGCATATTCAGTTGTCAGAATGACTGGAACTTTAAACGGCGCAGGCTTCTGTGGTCAGATGAAACTAAAAAAAGAGCTTTTTGGCAGTGAACACACTAGATGGGTTTGGTGCACACAAGGATAAAGAGTACCCCATGTGTACAATTTAATATACCGCTGGATCTTTAATGTTGTGGGCATATTTTTCTGCTGGAGGTCCTGGACTTCTTGTTCAGATACATGGCTTCTTGTATTCTATCAAATATCAACAGATAAAACATCTAAACCTGACACCTTCTGCTAGAAATCTTATAATGGGCCATGTTCGGATCTTCCATCTGGACAACGATCCAAAACAAATATCAAAATCAACACAAAAATGTGTTACGCTTCTGCCATGACGGTCCCAGTTCCCTGACCTGATGAGTGGAGTGAACTGAAGAGGAGAAGCACCAACATGGATCTGGGAATCTACAGGATCTGGAGAGATTATATGGAGGAATGATCTCTGATCTCCTGTCAGGTGTTCTCCAAACTCATCAGACATTATAGGAGAAAACTCAGAGCTGTTATCTTAAAAAAAGGAGATTGCAAAAAGTATTTATTAAAAGGGTGCCAATAATTGTGGCCAACGTTTTTTGGAGAAAAACATTTATTTCATAATGTGATTTTCCCTCCACTTTCAATTCTTTTACTTCAATGAAAGGTTAGATTTTTGGCAATTTTTTGAATGAAAGATCAAAAGGATAAATGATGCAGTTTTATTTTTTACAGCCAGTTTTGATCATATTTACCAGGGGTGCCATTAATTCTGACCATGACTGTATAATATAAATGAACTAAATTAATACATTTTTTACAAAAAAAATGGAACATCATTGAACTTACTTAAGCTGGACTAACGCTATTTTCTTCTAGACACAAACTGTGTTGCATTATTTTCCTGTTAACTCTGTAAAGCTGCTTTGAAACACTTGAAAAAAGGGTGACAAATAAATATGATGTGTATAAATAATATGTGACCTGACTTTCTGTGTGTCGGCCACAGGCTGCTGACCTGAGCAAACCCATCGATAAGAGGATCTACAAGGGAACGCAGCCCACGTGCCACGACTTCAACCACCTGACGGCCACCGCGGAGAGCGTGTCGCTGCTCGTGGGCTTCTCCGCGGGACAGGTGCAGCTCATCGACCCCATCAAGAAGGAGACCAGCAAACTCTTCAATGAAGAAGTGAGCTCGCACTCCACACACCTCTTCAGTTCTCCACAGGTCTGCTGGAATGGTCAATAACCAAAAGGATGACCCGGTGAAATTCTGTGTTGTCTTTTCATTTTTCTGAATTCTGTGTTTTATGATTAAATACAAATTTATTAAAAAATGTGGGAATCAAATGAATGCATAAAACTTTAATCATTTAATTTATCTTTTAAAATGTATTCAAATTAAATCTAACTGTTCCTTTCATTAATTAAAGTGCTGCACAATACAAGTTCACTTTAAATGAAAAGATATTCCTTATTCTATTTTAATGAACTGCAATATTAGTATATTTATTGCTTTGTAAAGTAAATTTTACTGTACAATAGTAATTTTTTTGTCATAACTTTTATTTTGTTGTGTTGCAACAAAGAGCTGTGTGTGTGTGTTTCCGACGATAGTTTCTCAATGAAGTTCATGTGTTCATATATTGAGACGCAGACGAGCGTCACACAGATCAAACTGACTTCAGATTCACACACACTCGTTTGCATCGCCGTCTGATTAAGCTTGAAGCTGTGTCTGATTCACTCTTCCAAAATTTGCCAAATTCCACGATTTTCCGTGTAATAAAGTAATATCCATTTTTTATCACTGGATTCCGTGTCTCCAGGTTTTCCACATCGCTGAGATCACGGCTCTAGTGTTGATCACACCGTATTTGTCAAGTCACCCTTATTTATACAGCGCCTTTTACAATACAGATTGTTTCAAAGCAGCTTTACTGAGATAACAGGAAAATAATGCAACAAAAAAGTAAGTTTAAGTAAGTTCAGTGATGGTTCGTTTTTGTTGTAAAAAAGTTATTACTTTAGTTAATTTAAATATATATATATATATATATATATATATATATATATATATATAGCCGCCCTGGAGAAAACCGTGATGTCATCGTCCAGCTCAGTTCAGTTCTCATATAATGGTGTCTATGCAGGAGATCAATAATATTGTTGAATATTAAATGTCCCCATTTGTATTGGTTTTATATACTAGTGTGGATTATTCTTTTTTTATTGGAAATGTTCAAATTTGGTAATCTTTCTATATAACCCATGTATTCCGTCTCGTCTCTTCTCGTCCATCTCACTCAGAGACTAATCGACAAATCCCGAGTGACGTGTGTGAAGTGGGTCCCGGGCTCCGAGAGCCTGTTCCTGGTGGCTCACTCCAGCGGGAGCATGTACCTGTATAACGTGGAGCACACCTGCGGGACCACGGCTCCGCACTACCAGCTGCTGAAGCAGGGCGAGAGCTACGCCGTGCACACCTGCAAGAGCAAGTCCACGCGCAACCCCCTGCTCAAGTGGACCGTGGGCGACGGCGCGCTCAACGAGTTCGCCTTCTCGCCCGACGGGAAGTTCCTGGCCTGCGTTAGCCAGGACGGGTTCCTGCGCGTCTTCAACTTCGACGCGGTGGAGCTGCACGGGAACATGAAGAGCTACTTCGGCGGGCTCCTGTGTGTTTGCTGGAGCCCCGACGGCAAGTACATTGTGGCCGGCGGCGAGGACGACCTGGTGACCGTGTGGTCGTTCGTGGACTGCCGAGTGATCGCGCGAGGACACGGGCACAAGTCGTGGGTTAGCGTGGTGGCGTTCGACCACTACACCACTAGCGTTGAGGAGAGCGACCCCATGGAGTTCAGCGGCAGCGACGAGGACTTCCAGGATCAGATCCACTTCGGGCGCGATCGAGCTAACAGCACGCAGTCACGCCTCTCGAAACGCAACTCCACGGACAGCCGGCCGGTTAGTGTGACGTACCGCTTCGGCTCCGTGGGCCAGGACACGCAGCTCTGCCTATGGGACTTGACAGAGGACATCTTGTTCCCGCACCTCCCACTGTCCCGAACGCGGACGCACACCAACGTCATGAATGCGAGCGGCCCGCCGGCGGGAGGAAGTGTTAGTGGCGCCGTGATCCCGACCGCTAGCAACCCCAGCGCTAACGGCAGCAACAGCAGCGCCGCTAACACGCCGGCTAACTCGCTCCCCGCGCCTCTACCGCGCTCCAACAGTCTCCCGCACGCGGCCGCCGGCTCCGGCTCCAAGAGCGCCGCAACCGAGAACCCCATCGCTACCGGCGTTAGCAAGTTCGCCACACTCTCGCTGCACGACCGTAAAGACCGGCACCCTGAGAAAGACCACAAGCGGAACCACAGCATGGGCCACATCAGCAGCAAGAGCAGCGACAAGCTCAACCTGCTCACCAAAACCAAAACGGACCCTGCCAAGACTCTGGGCACGACGCTGTGCCCGCGCATGGAGGACGTGCCGCTGCTCGAGCCGCTAGTCTGCAAGAAGATCGCGCACGAGAGACTCACCGTCCTCATCTTTCTAGAAGACTGTATTGTCACCGCATGTCAGGAGGGGTTTATTTGCACATGGGCGAGACCCGGCAAAGTGGTGAGTCGAGTACACTTTCTGTGCGCACACACCCGACCCGAAGCGTGCAGCGAGTAATGAATTTAGCTCTGTTTCGTGTCTGAATGGACAAATACACACAACATTATGTTTAAATGTCCGTTTTGGAGAGTATTCACGTAAAATATGTCAGTTATGTCTTAAACAGAGTTGTCATCCAGTCTCTTTGGTAGAGAGAGAGAGACGATCGAGGAAAACAAACAAGCATGCAAATGGAAATTATCTCGGCCGGAAAAATTATCGAGCTCATTTTTTTTTTATTGTGCGATTTAATTGATTTATTGACTATCGCGACAGGCCTAATCCAGATTAATGACAGCTAGCCGTGAGCCGTGGCTAACAGCTAGCAAGCTACCAGCTGTTAACCACTTAGCTAGCTAACTTGCTACCTAGTCAGAGCAAACTACCACCAAATTATTTTTTATAATACCTACATTCCCCATGATTAAATATAAATCCTTGGTGGCCAGATGCCGCCCTTTTACGTCTTTTACCCATCCAGCCACGGCTGATACGCGTCTGTACTCTTGAAAGCCTTCAAGTGATCCCCACTGTATGAGGAGGGTTATGCACAAGATAAATATATATATCATGGAAGGCAAATTGGGGCAAGTCTGGGGCAGATGATAAAGGACAAAAGAAAACTGGGGTTAACAAATAAGGATCGGAGCCTAAAATTAAAATTTTATCTATCTATCTCTGTCTTTCTCTCTCATTCAAATGGGCAGTTTGGGCGGCGCCAGGCGAGATCGGTCGTCAATATGGCGGCGTTCTATTTCTAGTGACGTAGGTGATATCGATGAATAGAGCCGCTCTGGAGAAAACCGTGATGTCATCGTAACTCAACCAGAGCTTCTGAGTCTGTAGCCACTTTCAAGAAACTGCTGAAGACGTATCTTTTTCGGCAGCACTTGATTCAGTAATACTAACACGTATTGTTGTCCTATTGTTAGTTTAACTGCTTCTATTGTTCTCATTTGTAAGTCGCTTTGGATAAAAGCGTCTGCTAAACGAATAAATGTAAATGTAATGTAAAATCGTCCAGCTCAGTTCAGTATATAATGGTGTCAATGCAGGAGATCAATAATATTGTTGAATATGAAATGTTCTCAACTAAACCAGGAACCATAACTCCATCAGTGACAGAACAGAGGAAAACCCTCATGAGAAACCAGACTCGGTCTCTGTTCTCTGGCCATGAACCAGCAGTGTGTGATGATGATTCAGGCATTACAGGTCAGAGGTCAGATTGGATCAGAACATTCCTTCCTCCCGTGTGCCACCAGCGCCAGAACTTCTCCTGTATGGTATCATGTGTGTTCTGTGGTCAGCGGTGGCTAACGGACTGGAGCCGCCAGTCTCGAGTCCCGGGTTCAGGATCAGGAGCTTCATGTGCAGCATTACCAGCTAGTGGGAAGCTAGCCGTAGAAACCGCGCGTTCTGAACCCACACCATAGACGTTCGTTTAGAAATGCTTCCTAACCAGAGATGTTCTAGAAAGTCTTTGAACAAGGGTTAGTGTTCGTGATGTATTCTTATGATTATACTAGTCTTTTGTTCAGTGAGTTCTGTGAGAGTTTGATGGGAAGAGCCTTAAGCCCGAAGTGTACTGTGTTTTTTACCCAGCCGTCCAATCACAGTGGAGGAGGGGCGGGGCTAATACAACACCGTCCAACCGCTGCATTCTGCTTGTACAATGTCAACAGTCGACGACAAGCATAATAATGGAACAAATTATTTAAAACAAATACTTAAAATTGTATTGACCTTTTTTTATATAGAAACAATACAGAAACAAACTGAGATGCTAGTAAAAATGAAACGCCCCTGTCCTCTGATTGGTCAGCCATCATCATCAGCAGAACCGCACCGGACCGAGACCGAGCTTTCTTCTGTGGACACACATTCACCCGTGCCCAACTACATGTGTCAGAGGAACAGGCTAGGCTATTATAGTTGTTTATCTAGCCGTAGAACAGAGTGCGTGTGTGTGCGTGCGTGTGCGTGTGTGTGCGTGCGTGTGCGTGCGTGTGTGTGCGTGTGTGAGAGAGTGTGCGTGCGTGTGCGTGTGTGAGAGTGTGAGAGTGTGCGTGTGTGTGGGCGTGTGTGTGCGTGTGTGTGCGTGTGTGAGAGAGTGTGCGTGCGTGTGCGTGTGAGAGTGTGAGAGTGTGCGTGTGTGTGGGTGTGCGAGAGTGTGCGTGCGTGTGTGAGAGTGTGCGTGTGTGAGTGAGTGTGCGTGCGTGTGTGTGTGCGTGTGCGTGTGTGTGTGAGAGAGTGTGCGTGTGTGTGCGTGTGCGTGCGTGCGTGTGCGTGTGTGAGAGAGTGCGTGTGCGTGCGTGTGTGAGAGAGTGTGCGTGTGTGAGTGTGAGAGTGTGCGTGTGCGTGTGTGTGCGTGTGTGAGAGAGTGTGCGTGCGTGTGCGTGTGAGAGTGTGAGAGTGTGCGTGTGTGTGGGTGTGCGAGAGTGTGCGTGCGTGTGTGAGAGTGTGCGTGTGTGAGTGAGTGTGCGTGCGTGTGTGTGTGCGTGTGCGTGTGTGTGTGAGAGAGTGTGCGTGTGCGTGCGTGCGTGTGCGTGTGTGAGAGAGTGCGTGTGCGTGCGTGTGTGAGAGAGTGTGCGTGCGTGCGTGTGCGTGTGTGAGAGAGTGTGCGTGTGTGAGAGTGTGCGTGTGTGAGAGTGTGCGTGTGTGTGCGTGCGTGTGCGTGTGTGAGAGACTGTGCGTGCGTGCGTGTGTGAGAGAGTGTGCGTGTGTGAGATAGTGTGCGTGAGCGTGTGTGTGCGTGTGTGAGAGAGTGTGCGTGCGCGTGTGTGAGAGAGTGTGCGTGCGCGTGTGTGAGAGAGTGTGCGTGCGCGTGTGTGAGTGTGCGTGCGTGCGTGTGTGAGAGAGTGTGCGTGCGTGTGTGAGTGTGCGTGCGTGTGTGAGTGTGCGTGTGTGAGTGTGTGTGCGTGCGTGCGTGTGTGAGAGTGTGTGTGCGTGTGCGTGCGTGTGTGAGAGAGTGTGCGTGCGTGCGTGTGTGAGAGTGTGCGTGTGTGAGAGAGTGTGCGTGTGTGTGCGTGCGTGTGCGTGTGTGAGAGACTGTGCGTGCGTGTGTGTGAGCGTGTGTGTGCATGTGTGAGAGTGTGCGTGTGAGAGAGTGTGAGTGTGTGTGCGTGCGTGTGTGAGAGACTGTGCGTGCGTGCGTGTGCGTGTGTGAGAGTGTGCGTGTGTGAGAGAGTGTGCGTGTGTGTGCGTGCGTGTGCGTGTGTGAGAGACTGTGCGTGCGTGCGTGCGTGCGTGTGTGAGAGAGTGTGCGTGTGTGAGAGTGTGCGTGTGTGAGAGAGTGTGAGTGTGTGTGCGTGCGTGTGTGAGAGACTGTGCGTGCGTGTGTGAGCGTGTGCGTGCGTGTGCGTGCGTGTGTGAGAGAGTGTGCGTGTGCGTGCGTGCGTGTGTGCGCGTGCGTGCGTGTGTGCGTGCGTGTGTGCGTGTGTGTGCGTGCGTGCGTGTGTGTGCGTGCTTGTGTGCGTGCGTGCGTGTGTGTGCGTGCGTGCGTGCGTGTGCGTGCGTGCTTGTGTGTGTGTGCGTGCGTGCGTGCGTGTGTGTGCGTGCTTGTGTGCGCGTGCGTGCGTGCGTGCGTGCGTGTGTGTGCGTGCGTGCGTGCGTGTGTGTGCGTGCGTGCTTGTGTGTGTGTGTGTGTGTGTTGGGGGGGGCGATTTACACAATGAATGTTTTATGTACTGGAGGATTGTATCATGTGATTTGGTCAGATTCTCTGTCAGTATGTGGCTTTGCAAATGTTTTCAAATGTTCTTCTCTTGTTTTTCTCAGGGTTTATTGTCATCCCAGAACCAGGCCAACTCTCCCAGTGGAACAGTAGTATAGCCCAGTGTTCCTGCAGCTCCGAGGTCATCGGCTCTGTCGTTCTGGAGCCCGCGAGCGCAGGAACACGTGTGTGTGTGTGTGTGTGCGTCAGCTGAACCGCGGCCATGGGCTTTCCTTTTCATTTCCCCACTGTATTTATTTGATATGGTTTTCACTCTCAATTGCATCTCACTGTATTATTTTTCTCTTGTGTATTTCGATCTTGCCTAAGGTTTGGGAAATCATTGAATCCAGGGTGGAAAAGCAGTCGTCTTTGAACCCCAGATCCCTTTTAATGCCGTTTTATTTTCACCCTCTTTCATACGGAATAGATTTGACCCGCATTGTTAGAATTTGCACTGATTTTATTTTGGGTTTTTGTTTTTTTGTAACTACTATAAAGGATCAAAAAAGACAAAAAAAGAAAGAAGTAGACGTTCGGGGAAGGCCTTGATGCACTTGGCTTTAATATCCTCTGTCTTGAAATCTGAATCTGAAAAGCTGGATGCTGCAATCATTAGTTTTTTAAAAAGAAAATTTGTTTGCACTTAATAGTTTATTAGAAGAGAATGGCTTTACATTTTTGTGTGCGAGGACTCGCAGACCGGTATAATGTGGAGAATTATGATTAAAACTTTGTATCTATTGAGCATTTATTTTAATATTGTTTCAGATAAAAATCTGCTTTGTATTATATGTATAATATTGTAATTCAGTGATTTATTGGGGCAAAAGCAAATGATCAGTAACTCTAGTGGAGGTTTGTCATCATTACAGGAAATAGTGACATTTCTAAAGCTGAAAAATAGTCATAATAATATTAAAAATAATCTTAAATATGCAGGTTTCTGTTTTCTTTTTCTGTTTCATTTTTCCTTGTCTCTTGTACAAAAGTCACCCAAATGTATTTTGATAATATAGGAGATTTATGTAAGCGAAACGCTAGATTGACAGAACAATGTGTCGTCTGGCTAATAACACGTGTGAAGCTCAGGAAGTCTAGCAGACGAAGAAAACAAATCTTATGAAAGGGTTTCAAGAGTTCATATTTTGCTTACCAACAGCAAAGTTCTTCTATGTGCTACTCAGAAACACCCACTATAGGAACGAGCAGTAGACACTATTAAACCGCTGTCATGACTAACCCTTCTTTGTGACTAGCAGTCATTGTTAATGAAATATACACTAACCGGGAAAGACGAGGATGTGGATGATGGAAGTGTCATATTTTTGATTCATGTGGTTAACATTTTGCATTTCACATTTTGTTCTTCATTAAAAAAAGTCCACAGATGTTTGGTCTCGTGTGTATCGTCCTGTTTTGTGTGCTAGTTCTTACTTTAACCTGAGAGTGTGTGAAGCAGTAATACTGAACTTCAGTTTTCAGAACTGGGCAAAACTGATTTTATTTCAATGCTTTTGTTACTTTTTAAGTTAACTTTTATTTATGCTGATTCTTATCATTGTTCACAGTGCTTGGTACATTTTCTGCCCAAATGCATTAATGTAACCCTTCCCAGTGTGCATCAGTATACAGTAGTGACGGTACTGTAAGAGATCAATTAGAAGTAAGGGTGTAACAATACAGTATATTGCAACATTTTTCAGAGTTTGTGTCAGTACTACATTAAACTACTATGTATAATAATGGAATTGGGAATATTTGTTGTTCCTGATAATGCTAAATGTCTTTATTTGGCATCAACCCCTAACCCTACCAGTAAAAAGTGGCCTATATTTATTTTAAATATATGTCGTCAGTGACAGAGATCAAGCATATTCGTCTAAAATAATTCAGTATTTTCAGAATCATGAATATTGTTATTCTGGCGTCTCTATTGTCCTGCATTGGGTTTCAGCACTGAGTCCAAGCCTATTCATTTACACACACACACACAAGTACTAAATTTAGCATTTTCATCAACAGTACATTTTTTGTTAACCTTTAATCCTCTGTCTTGGAGTATCGCAATAATATTGTATCGTGGATAATATATGTATAGAATTGTGACACAAAGATATCGTTACACCCCTATGTAGAAGCAACTTATTTATGATGTCGAAGCATGGCACTTTGCAGAAGTGTAGTGTAAAACCCCTTGATTAAAGACTGTAAGTGCAGTTGTGTGAATGTCACCACAGTACTCATGAATCTGCCGTGAGCCGGTAGCACCTCTGGAAATATAGGATCATGTGTAGTAATGATCGCTCTCGTTCACAGAGAGTCGGGTTAAATGATGGTCTAATGTAGAATGAAAGTCTACTGCTTTATATTTATGCCAAATCCATCTTATAGAATCTGTTTTCAGCGGTCTGGAACATGTCATGTAAGTGATGATGTGATTTGGGATGCAGATATCAGCTTGTATTGGTCTGACAACTCGTTTCAGTGTGTATAAAGAGCTTTATTGTACGATGTGAAGTGTAAGTGTTGCCTGAGCTCTGCTGGCGTGGGCTGGCGTCAGTAGTCCTGCGGGTGGCGCTCTAGCGTGGGCTGGCGTCAGTAGTCCTGCGGGTGGCGCTCTAGCGCGCGAGGCCTGTAGAAGCGCTTCAGATGCTGCGGCTCCTCTTTGGGCTTCAGAAGAAAACACATTCAGTACAAACAGGAGTTTCAGCTCAACTGGATAATTGGACTGTGAAAGTGTGACGTTTACTTTGTTCAGACGCGAGTGGCACTTGGAGATGGCAGGCAGAGAGCCGCGGTGGGACGGCGTCAGCGCAGGGAACGGGAGTGTGTGTGTCGGGACGCCGAGGTTCAGCTTCGGCAGCTTCAGAGGGAAGTGGCGTCGGCTGAGCGGGTCGAGCTTCAGCTGCTGAGGACAAGAGGAACATCGGAGATCTGAGACTACGTACTTCTCTCTCTGTCAAAATGCATTTCGTTTCTTAATGAAAGAAAACAAAATATATGTTTTATTAACATTAACACAGTACAAAGGGAGAATACATAAAATAGCACAAATTCAAGAAAAGGAACTTTTCCCAAAGACTAAAAATGGGAGGCAGTGTTCATTTTCATGGTGGTTGGGTTAGTCCAACTAAAACCTGAAATCCAACTAAAATCTAATTTTATTCAACTATGAGAATTTTATTTAGTTGATGACCAAGTAAGGAATGAAATTAAATGTTCAAACATGTATTATGTAGTAGCTGAAACATGGTTCATCATTTCATAAAAACGTGTCCCTGTGAAAAGCTCCTGAAATTACATTCTAATGTGAATGTTGTTCTTTCTTTGTTTTAGTTCATTGCACATTTGTATTATTGTGTGCAAATGGAAGTTGTACAGTAATGTTTATATGTTGTGCATGTTTCTGATCAATCTCTTCTAGGATGTGTTTGTGTGTTCATGAACCACCAGTGCTTCACCAGTGTTCCCGACACCACAGATGTGTGTTACAGGTAACTCACTCTTTCCACACTGTGGTTCTGAGATCATGTGGTGCTGAGATCATGTGGTTCTGAGATCATGTGGTGCTGAGATCATGTGGTTCTGAGGTCATGTGGTTCTGACATCATGTGGTTCTGAGATCATGTGGTGCTGAGTTCATAGGCTTGTTCGACTTGAACCGGCGCTGCACAGACCGATCGGTTGATGACATCAAAGTACCGCGAGAGCGATTCAAAAGCATAAGGAGCCGTCTGCTCTCTAATCGCTCTCGCGGTACTTTGATGTCATCAACCGATCGGTCTGTGCAGCGCCGGTTCAAGTCGAACAAGCCTATCATGTGGTGCTGAGGTCACGTGGTGCTGAGATCATGTGGTTCTGAGATCATGTGGTTCTGAGGTCATGTGGTGCTGAGGTCATGTGGTGCTGAGATCATGTGGTGCTGAGATCATGTGGTTCTGAGGTCATGTGGTGCTGAGGTCATGTGGTTCTGAGGTCATGTGGTTCTGAGATCATGTGGTTCTGAGATCATGTGGTTCTGAGGTCATGTGGTTCTGAGATCATGTGGTTCTGAGATCATGTGGTTCTGAGATCATGTGGTGCTGAGATCATGTGGTGCTGAGATCATGTGGTGCTGAGATCATGTGGTGCTGAGATCATGTGGTTCTGAGATCATGTGGTTCTGAGATCATGTGGTTCTGAGATCATGTGGTTCTGAGATCATGTGGTTCTGAGATCATGTGGTTCTGAGATCATGTGGTTCTGAGATCATGTGGTTCTGAGATCATGTGGTTCTGAGATCATGTGGTTCTGAGATCATAGGCTTGTTCGACTTGAACCGGCGCTGCAAAGACCGATCGGTTGATGACATCAAAGTACCGCGAGAGCGATTCAAAAGCATAAGGAGCCGTCTGCTCTCTAATCGCTCTCGCGGTACTTTGATGTCATCAACCGATCGGTCTGTGCAGCGCCGGTTCAAGTCGAACAAGCCTATAGTGATTCTGAGATCATGTGGTTCTGAGATCATGTGGTTCTGAGATCATGTGGTTCTGAGATCATGTGGTTCTGAGGTCATGTGGTTCTGAGATCATGTGGTGCTGAGATCATGTGGTTCTGAGGTCATGTGGTTCTGAGATCATGTGGTTCTGAGATCATGTGGTTCTGAGATCATGTGGTTCTGAGGTCATGTGGTGCTGAGATCATATGGTTCTGAGATCATGTGATTCTGAGGTCATGTGGTTCTGAGATCATGTGGTTCTGAGATCATGTGGTTCTGAGATCATGTGGTTCTGAGATCATGTGGTGCTGAGATCATGTGGTTCTGAGATCATGTGGTTCTGAGGTCATGTGGTTCTGAGATCATGTGGTTCTGAGATCATGTGGTTCTGAGATCATGTGGTTCTGAGATCATGTGGTTCTGAGGTCATGTGGTTCTGAGATCATGTGGTGCTGAGATCATGTGGTTCTGAGGTCATGTGGTTCTGAGATCATAGGCTTGTTCGACTTGAACCGGCGCTGTACAGACCGATCGGTTGATGACATCAAAGTACCGCGAGAGCGATTAGAGAGCAGACGGCTCCTTATGCTTTTGAATAGCTCTCGCGGTACTTTGATGTCATCAACCGATCGGTCTGTGCAGCGCCGGTTCAAGTCGAACAAGCCTCATGTGGTTCTGAGGTCATGTGGTTCTGAGGTCATGTGGTTCTGAGTTCATGTGGTTCTGAGATCATGTGGTTCTGAGATCATGTGGTTCTGAGGTCATGTGGTTCTGAGATCATGTGGTGCTGAGATCATGTGGTTCTGAGATCATGTGGTTCTGAGGTCATGTGGTTCTGAGGTCATGTGGTTCTGAGGTCATGTGGTGCTGAGTTCATAGGCTTGTTCGACTTGAACCGGCGCTGCACAGACCGATCGGTTGATGACATCAAAGTACCGCGAGAGCGATTCAAAAGCATAAGGAGCCGTCTGCTCTCTAATCGCTCTCGCGGTACTTTGATGTCATCAACCGATCGGTCTGTGCAGCGCCGGTTCAAGTCGAACAAGCCTTATGTGGTTCTGAGATCATGTGGTTCTGAGATCATGTGGTTCTGAGATCATGTGGTTCTGAGTTCATAGGCTTGTTCGACTTGAACCGGCGCTGCACAGACCGATCGGTTGATGACATAAAAGTACCGCGAGAGCGATTCAAAAGCATAAGGAGCCGTCTGCTCTCTAATCGCTCTCGCGGTACTTTGATCTCATCAACCGATCGGTCTGTGCAGCGCCGGTTCAAGTCGAACAAGCCTCATGTGGTGCTGAGGTCATGTGGTGCTGAGATCATGTGGTTCTGAGATCATGTGGTTCTGAGATCATGTGGTTCTGAGATCATGTGGTGCTGAGATCATGTGGTTCTGAGATAGTAGGCTTGTTCGACTTGAACCGGCGCTGCACAGACCGATCGGTTGATGATATCAAAGTACCGCGAGAGCGATTAGAGAGCAGACGGCTCCTTATGCTTTTGAATCGCTCTCGCGGTACTTTGATGTCATCAACCGATCGGTCTGTGCAGCGCTGGTTCAAGTCGAACAAGCCTCATGTGGTTCTGAGTTCATGTGGTGCTGAGATCATGTGGTGCTGAGATCATGTGGTTCTGAGATCATGTGGTTCTGAGATCATGTGGTGCTGAGGTCATGTGGTTCTGAGGTCATGTGGTTCTGAGATCATGTGGTTCTGAGATCATGTGGTGCTGAGATCATGTGGTTCTGAGATCATGTGGTTCTGAGATCATGTGGTTCTGAGATCATGTGGTTCTGAGGTCATGTGGTTCTGAGGTCATGTGGTGCTGAGGTCATGTGGTTCTGAGATCATGTGGTTCTGAGTTCATGTGGTGCTGAGATCATAGGCTTGTTCGACTTGAACCGGCGCTGCGCAGACCGATCGGTTGATGACATCAAAGTACCGCGAGAGCGATTCAAAAGCATAAGGAGCCGTCTGCTCTCTAATCGCTCTCGCGGTACTTTGATGTCATCAACCGATCGGTCTGTGCAGCGCCGGTTCAAGTCGAACAAGCCTCATGTGGTTCAGAGATCATGTGGTGCTGAGATCATGTGGTTCTGAGATCATGTGGTTCTGAGTTCATGTGGTGCTGAGATCATGTGGTTCTGAGATCATGTGGTTCTGAGGTCATGTGGTTCTGAGATCATGTGGTTCTGAGATCATGTGGTTCTGAGGTCATGTGGTTCTGAGGTCATGTGGTTCTGAGATCATGTGGTTCTGAGATCATGTGGTTCTGAGATCATGTGGTTCTGAGGTCATGTGGTTCTGAGATCATGTGGTTCTGAGATCATAGGCTTGTTCGACTTGAACCGGCGCTGCGCAGACCGATCGGTTGATGACATCAAAGTACCGCGAGAGCGATTCAAAAGCATAAGGAGCCGTCTGCTCTCTAATCGCTCTCGCGGTACTTTGATGTCATCAACCGATCGGTCTGTGCAGCGCCGGTTCAAGTCGAACAAGCCTCATGTGGTGCTGAGGTCATGTGGTTCTGAGGTCATGTGGTTCTGAGATCATGTGGTGCTGAGATCATGTGGTTCTGAGGTCATGTGGTGCTGAGGTCATGTGGTGCTGAGATCATGTGGTGCTGAGATCATGTGGTTCTGAGGTCATGTGGTGCTGAGGTCATGTGGTGCTGAGATCATGTGGTGCTGAGATCATGTGGTTCTGAGGTCATGTGGTGCTGAGGTCATGTGGTTCTGAGGTCATGTGGTTCTGAGGTCATGTGGTTCTGAGATCATGTGGTTCTGAGGTCATGTGGTTCTGAGATCATGTGGTTCTGAGATCATGTGGTTCTGAGATCATGTGGTTCTGAGGTCATGTGGTTCTGAGATCATGTGGTTCTGAGATCATGTGGTTCTGAGGTCATGTGGTGCTGAGATCATGTGGTTCTGAGGTCATGTGGTGCTGAGGTCATGTGGTGCTGAGATCATGTGGTGCTGAGATCATGTGGTTCTGAGGTCATGTGGTGCTGAGGTCATGTGGTGCTGAGATCATGTGGTGCTGAGATCATGTGGTTCTGAGGTCATGTGGTTCTGAGATCATGTGGTTCTGAGATCATGTGGTTCTGAGGTCATGTGGTTCTGAGATCATGTGGTTCTGAGATCATGTGGTTCTGAGATCATGTGGTGCTGAGGTCATGTGGTTCTGAGATCATAGGCTTGTTCGACTTGAACCGGCGCTGCACAGACCGATCGGTTGATGACATCAAAGTACCGCGAGAGCGATTAGAGAGCAGACGGCTCCTTATGCTTTTGAATCGCTCTCGCGGTACTTTGATGTCATCAACCGATCGGTCTGCGCAGCGCCGGTTCAAGTCGAACAAGCCTCATGTGGTTCTGAGATCATGTGGTTCTGAGATCATGTGGTTCTGAGATCATGTGGTTCTGAGATCATGTGGTGCTGAGATCATGTGGTTCTGAGGTCATGTGGTTCTGAGATCATGTGGTGCTGAGATCATGTGGTTCTGAGGTCATGTGGTTCTGAGATCATGTGGTTCTGAGATCATGTGGTTCTGAGATCATGTGGTGCTGAGATCATGTGGTTCTGAGATCATGTGGTTCTGAGATCATGTGGTTCTGAGGTCATGTCGTGCTGAGATCATGTGGTGCTGAGATCATGTGGTGCTGAGATCATGTGGTGCTGAGATCATGTGGTGCTGAGATCATGTGGTGCTGAGATCATGTGGTTCTGAGATCATGTGGTTCTGAGTTCATGTGGTGCTGAGATCATGTGGTTCTGAGATCATGTGGTTCTGAGGTCATGTGGTTCTGAGATCATGTGGTTCTGAGATCATGTGGTTCTGAGATCATGTGGTTCTGAGATCATGTGGTTCTGAGATCATGTGGTTCTGAGATCATGTGGTTCTGAGGTCATGTGGTTCTGAGATCATGTGGTGCTGAGGTCATGTGGTTCTGAGGTCATGTGGTTCTGAGATCATGTGGTGCTGAGATCATGTGGTTCTGAGGTCATGTGGTGCTGAGGTCATGTGGTGCTGAGATCATGTGGTTCTGAGATCATGTGGTTCTGAGATCATGTGGTTCTGAGGTCATGTGGTGCTGAGATCATGTGGTGCTGAGATCATGTGGTTCTGAGATCATGTGGTGCTGAGATCATGTGGTGCTGAGATCATGTGGTTCTGAGATCATGTGGTTCTGAGTTCATGTGGTGCTGAGATCATGTGGTTCTGAGATCATGTGGTTCTGAGGTCATGTGGTTCTGAGATCATGTGGTTCTGAGATCATGTGGTTCTGAGGTCATGTGGTTCTGAGATCATGTGGTTCTGAGATCATGTGGTTCTGAGATCATGTGGTTCTGAGGTCATGTGGTTCTGAGATCATGTGGTGCTGAGGTCATGTGGTTCTGAGGTCATGTGGTTCTGAGATCATGTGGTTCTGAGATCATGTGGTTCTGAGATCATGTGGTTCTGAGGTCATGTGGTGCTGAAGTCATGTGGTGCTGAGATCATGTGGTGCTGAGATCATGTGGTGCTGAGATCATGTGGTTCTGAGGTCATGTGGTTCTGAGATCATGTGGTTCTGAGATCATGTGGTTCTGAGATCATGTGGTTCTGAGATCATGTGGTGCTGAGTTCATGTGGTGCTGAGATCATGTGGTTCTGAGATCATGTGGTTCTGAGATCATGTGGTGCTGAGGTCATGTGGTGCTGAGATCATGTGGTTCTGAGGTCATGTGGTTCTGAGATCATGTGGTTCTGAGGTCATGTGGTTCTGAGATCATGTGGTTCTGAGGTCATGTGGTGCTGAGATCATGTGGTTCTGAGGTCATGTGGTTCTGAGATCATGTGGTTCTGAGATCATGTGGTGCTGAGTTCATGTGGTGCTGAGGTCATGTGGTGCTGAGATCATGTGGTTCTGAGGTCATGTGGTTCTGAGATCATGTGGTTCTGAGGTCATGTGGTGCTGAGATCATGTGGTTCTGAGGTCATGTGGTTCTGAGATCATGTGGTTCTGAGGTCATGTGGTTCTGAGATCATGTGGTTCTGAGATCATGTGGTGCTGAGTTCATGTGGTGCTGAGATCATGTGGTTCTGAGGTCATGTGGTGCTGAGATCATGTGGTTCTGAGATCATGTGGTTCTGAGATCATGTGGTTCTGAGATCATGTGGTTCTGAGATCATGTGGTTCTGACATCATGTGGTTCTGAGATCATGTGGTTCTGAGATCATGTGGTTCTGAGATCATGTGGTTCTGAGATCATGTGGTTCTGAGATCATGTGGTTCTGACATCATGTGGTTCTGAGATCATGTGGTGCTGAGTTCATAGGCTTGTTCGACTTGAACCGGCGCTGCGCAGACCGATCGGTTGATGACATCAAAGTACCGCGAGAGCGATGCAAAAGCATAAGGAGCCGTCTGCTCTCTAATCGCTCTCGCGGTACTTTGATGTCATCAACCGATCGGTCTGTGCAGCGCCGGTTCAAGTCGAACAAGCCTCATGTAGTGCTGAGATCATGTGGTGCTGAGATCATGTGGTTCTGAGGTCATGTGGTTCTGAGGTCATGTGGTTCTGAGATCATGTGGTTCTGAGATCATGTGGTGCTGAGATCATGTGGTTCTGAGATCATGTGGTTCTGAGATCATGTGGTTCTGAGATCATGTGGTGCTGAGATCATGTGGTTCTGAGGTCATGTGGAGATCTTCTGAAGGGTTACCTGTCTCCGGCCCTGTCTCGCGAGCCGCCACAGCTGATCAGACGCTGGTGTGTTACTGGACTCTCCCTCAGCTTTCCTCCGCAGACCCGCTCGCCTCTCCGCCACTCTAACACACACCAGAGAGATGAACACAGAGATGAACACAATGAGAGTGTGTGTGTACGTGAGTGAGTGAGTGTGTGTGCGCGCGCTGACCGCAGCTCTCTGAAGCAGGTGTGTTGCAGGGCTGCGCGGGCACTGATGCGCTCCTCGGGGTCGTAGGTCAGCATCTGCTCCAGCAGAGACAGGCCAGCAGAGGAGCAGTGAGGAACCAGTGGAAGAATCCCACAGCCTTTCCGAGGAGGGAAATCAAACCGCATCGCACGAGACCTTCACACACACACGGAACACAATCACAGAGATGATGTCAGCAATTCCTAGACTGAGGAATACTCACACACACTTCAGATGCTGGTCTGGTCTCACACAGATATGAGTTCATGTTTCAGTAACAACATCTGGATTCCAGAGACTGATTGCTTTATATAAAAGCATCTCAGCTGATTATCAACACTAGTGCTTTATATATGTAGTGTATAAACTACAGTCTGCGTTTCAGATTCCAGCATGTGGATCAAGGGTTACCATGACGATCATAACACTTTCACCCAGTACAGTATCAGATGTTGTGTAAAGGTGAGTCTGTCTACAGTATATGCTCTGAGTTCAGGGCTTTCTGGTGGAGGTTTGATGGTTCTGTAGCAGATCTAAGGCCTGTGTGTGTGTGTGTGTGTGTGTGTGTGTGTGTGTGTGTGTGTGTGTGTGTGTGTGTGTGTGTGTGTGTGTGTGTGTGTGTGTGTTTCTCACTGTTTGAACTTCTGCAGCAGTGTGCCGTCCGGCGAGCCCAGCACCTCGTGGATCTTGTTGACCTGGTCGAGCTCGTTACGTCCAGGGAATAACGGGCTCAGGCTAGAAGACATGAAACGGCCAGTCAGAAGTATGATGACCACTTCAGACACACACACACACACACACACACACACACACACACACACACTAGTAGTACCTGAGAGACACACACACACACTTACACTACCAGTACCTGAGACACACTGACACACACACACACAGTACCTGAGACACACTTACACACACACTAACACACTCACACTAGCAGCACCTGAGACACACACACACACACACACACACATACACTTACACTAGCAGTACCTGAGACACACTTACACACATACACACACACACACACACACACACACACAGTACCTGAGACACACTTACACACACTCACTCACACACACACACACACTAACACACTCACACTAGCAGCACCTGAGACATACACACACACACACACAGTACCTGAGACACACATACACACACACAGTACCTGAGACACACACACACACACACACACACATACACTTACACTAGCAGTACCTGAGACACACTTACACACATACACACACACACACACACACACACACACAGTACCTGAGACACACTTACACACACTCACTCACACACACACACACACTAACACACTCACACTAGCAGCACCTGAGACATACACACACACACACACAGTACCTGAGACACACATACACACACACAGTACCTGAGGATCTCGAAGAACACGCAGCCAGCGCTCCACACGTCCATCTTCTGAGAGTAGTGTCCGTCGGTGAGCAGACACTCGGGCGCTCGGTACCAGCGGGTCGAGATGTACTCGGTGTGAGGAGGCCTGGAGGAGATGCTCCTGCAGGAACCGAAGTCTGCCAGCTTCAGAACCTCGTTCTGTCAGAACATCAGGGACAGTTTTCAGAACCTCGTTCTGTCAGAACATCAGGGACAGTTTTCAGAACCTCGTTCTGTCAGAACATCAGGGACAGTTTTCAGAACCTCGTTCTGTCAGAACATCAGGGACAGTTTTCAGAACCTCGTTCTGTCAGAACATCAGGAACAGTTTTCAGAACCTCGTTCTGTCAGAACATCAGGGACAGTTTTCAGAACCTCGTTCTGTCAGAACATCAGGGACAGTTTTCAGAACCTCGTTCTGTCAGAACATCAGGGACAGTTTTCAGAACCTCGTTCTGTCAGAACATCAGGAACAGTTTTCAGAACCTCGTTCTGTCAGAACATCAGGGACAGTTTTCAGAACCTCGTTCTGTCAGAACATCAGGGACAGTTTTCAGAACCTCGTTCTGTCAGAACATCAGGGACAGTTTTCAGAACCTCGTTCTGTCAGAACTTCAGGAACAGTTTTCAGAACCTCGTTCTGTCAGAACATCAGGGACAGTTTTCAGAACCTCGTTCTGTCAGAACATCAGGGACAGTTTTCAGAACCTCGTTCTGTCAGAACATCAGGGACAGTTTTCAGAACCTCGTTCTGTCAGAACATCAGGAACAGTTTTCAGAACCTCGTTCTGTCAGAACATCAGGGACAGTTTTCAGAACCTCGTTCTGTCAGAACATCAGGAACAGTTTTCAGAACCTCGTTCTGTCAGAACATCAGGGACAGTTTTCAGAACCTCGTTCTGTCAGAACATCAGGGACAGTTTTCAGAACCTCGTTCTGTCAGAACATCAGGGACAGTTTTCAGAACCTCGTTCTGTCAGAACATCAGGGACAGTTTTCAGAACCTCGTTCTGTCAGAACATCAGGGACAGTTTTCAGAACCTCGTTCTGTCAGAACATCAGGGACAGTTTTCAGAACCTCGTTCTGTCAGAACATCAGGGACAGTTTTCAGAACCTCGTTCTGTCAGAACATCAGGGACAGTTTTCAGAACCTCGTTCTGTCAGAACATCAGGAACAGTTTTCAGAACCTCGTTCTGTCAGAACATCAGGGACAGTTTTCAGAACCTCGTTCTGTCAGAACATCAGGGACAGTTTTCAGAACCTCGTTCTGTCAGAACATCAGGGACAGTTTTCAGAACCTCGTTCTGTCAGAACATCAGGGACAGTTTTCAGAACCTCGTTCTGTCAGAACATCAGGGACAGTTCTCAGAACCTCGTTCTGTCAGAACATCAGGGACAGTTCTCAGAACCTCGTTCTGTCAGAACATCAGGGACAGTTCTCAGAACCTCGTTCTGTCAGAACATCAGGGACAGTTCTCAGAACCTCGTTCTGTCAGAACATCAGGGACAGTTCTCAGAACCTCGTTCTGTCAGAACATCAGGGACAGTTCTCAGAACCTCGTTCTGTCAGAACATCAGGGACAGTTTTCAGAACCTCGTTCTGTCAGAACATCAGGGACAGTTCTCAGAACCTCGTTCTGTCAGAACATCAGGGACAGTTCTCAGAACCTCGTTCTGTCAGAACATCAGGGACAGTTTTCAGAACCTCGTTCTGTCAGAACATCAGGGATTGTTTTCAGAACCTCGTTCTGTCAGAACATCAGGGACAGTTTTCAGAACCTCGTTCTGTCAGAACATCAGGGACAGTTTTCAGAACCTCGTTCTGTCAGAAAATCAGGGACAGTTTTCAGAACCTCGTTCTGTCAGAACATCAGGGACAGTTTTCAGAACCTCGTTCTGTCAGAACATCAGGGACAGTTTTCAGAACCTCGTTCTGTCAGAACATCAGGGACAGTTTTCAGAACCTCGTTCTGTCAGAACATCAGGGACAGTTTTCAGAACCTCGTTCTGTCAGAACATCAGGGACAGTTTTCAGAACCTCGTTCTGTCAGAACATCAGGGACAGTTTTCAGAACCTCGTTCTGTCAGAACATCAGGGACAGTTTTCAGAACCTCGTTCTGTCAGAACATCAGGGACAGTTTTCAGAACCTCGTTCTGTCAGAACATCAGGAACAGTTTTCAGAACCTCGTTCTGTCAGAACATCAGGGACAGTTTTCAGAACCTCGTTCTGTCAGAACATCAGGGACAGTTTTCAGAACCTCGTTCTGTCAGAACATCAGGGACAGTTTTCAGAACCTCGTTCTGTCAGAACATCAGGAACAGTTTTCAGAACCTCGTTCTGTCAGAACATCAGGGACAGTTTTCAGAACCTCGTTCTGTCAGAACATCAGGGACAGTTTTCAGAACCTCGTTCTGTCAGAACATCAGGGACAGTTTTCAGAACCTCGTTCTGTCAGAACATCAGGAACAGTTTTCAGAACCTCGTTCTGTCAGAACATCAGGGACAGTTTTCAGAACCTCGTTCTGTCAGAACATCAGGGACAGTTTTCAGAACCTCGTTCTGTCAGAACATCAGGGACAGTTTTCAGAACCTCGTTCTGTCAGAACATCAGGAACAGTTTTCAGAACCTCGTTCTGTCAGAACATCAGGGACAGTTTTCAGAACCTCGTTCTGTCAGAACATCAGGAACAGTTTTCAGAACCTCGTTCTGTCAGAACATCAGGGACAGTTTTCAGAACCTCGTTCTGTCAGAACATCAGGGACAGTTTTCAGAACCTCGTTCTGTCAGAACATCAGGGACAGTTTTCAGAACCTCGTTCTGTCAGAACATCAGGGACAGTTTTCAGAACCTCGTTCTGTCAGAACATCAGGGACAGTTTTCAGAACCTCGTTCTGTCAGAACATCAGGGACAGTTTTCAGAACCTCGTTCTGTCAGAACATCAGGGACAGTTTTCAGAACCTCGTTCTGTCAGAACATCAGGGACAGTTTTCAGAACCTCGTTCTGTCAGAACATCAGGGACAGTTTTCAGAACCTCGTTCTGTCAGAACATCAGGGACAGTTTTCAGAACCTCGTTCTGTCAGAACATCAGGGACAGTTTTCAGAACCTCGTTCTGTCAGAACATCAGGGACAGTTTTCAGAACCTCGTTCTGTCAGAACATCAGGGACAGTTCTCAGAACCTCGTTCTGTCAGAACATCAGGGACAGTTCTCAGAACCTCGTTCTGTCAGAACATCAGGGACAGTTCTCAGAACCTCGTTCTGTCAGAACATCAGGGACAGTTCTCAGAACCTCGTTCTGTCAGAACATCAGGGACAGTTCTCAGAACCTCGTTCTGTCAGAACATCAGGGACAGTTTTCAGAACCTCGTTCTGTCAGAACATCAGGGACAGTTCTCAGAACCTCGTTCTGTCAGAACATCAGGGACAGTTCTCAGAACCTCGTTCTGTCAGAACATCAGGGACAGTTTTCAGAACCTCGTTCTGTCAGAACATCAGGGATTGTTTTCAGAACCTCGTTCTGTCAGAACATCAGGGACAGTTTTCAGAACCTCGTTCTGTCAGAACATCAGGGACAGTTTTCAGAACCTCGTTCTGTCAGAAAATCAGGGACAGTTTTCAGAACCTCGTTCTGTCAGAACATCAGGGACAGTTTTCAGAACCTCGTTCTGTCAGAACATCAGGGACAGTTTTCAGAACCTCGTTCTGTCAGAACATCAGGGACAGTTTTCAGAACCTCGTTCTGTCAGAACATCAGGGACAGTTTTCAGAACCTCGTTCTGTCAGAACATCAGGGACAGTTTTCAGAACCTCGTTCTGTCAGAACATCAGGGACAGTTTTCAGAACCTCGTTCTGTCAGAACATCAGGGACAGTTTTCAGAACCTCGTTCTGTCAGAACATCAGGGACAGTTTTCAGAACCTCGTTCTGTCAGAACATCAGGGACAGTTTTCAGAACCTCGTTCTGTCAGAACATCAGGGACAGTTTTCAGAACCTCGTTCTGTCAGAACATCAGGGACAGTTTTCAGAACCTCGTTCTGTCAGAACATCAGGGACAGTTTTCAGAACCTCGTTCTGTCAGAACATCAGGGACAGTTTTCAGAACCTCGTTCTGTCAGAACATCAGGGACAGTTTTCAGAACCTCGTTCTGTCAGAACATCAGGGACAGTTTTCAGAACCTCGTTCTGTCAGAACATCAGGGACAGTTTTCAGAACCTCGTTCTGTCAGAACATCAGGGACAGTTTTCAGAACCTCGTTCTGTCAGAACATCAGGGACAGTTTTCAGAACCTCGTTCTGTCAGAACATCAGGGACAGTTTTCAGAACCTCGTTCTGTCAGAACATCAGGGACAGTTTTCAGAACCTCGTACTGTCAGAACATCAGGGACATTTTTCAGAACCTCGTTCTGTCAGAACATCAGGGACAGTTTTCAGAACCTCGTTCTGTCAGAACATCAGGGACAGTTTTCAGAACCTCGTTCTGTCAGAACATCAGGAACAGTTTCCAGAACCTCGTTCTGTCAGAACATCAGGGACAGTTTTCAGATCCTCGTTCTGTCAGAACATCAGGGACAGTTTTCAGAACCTCGTTCTGTCAGAACATCAGGGACAGTTTTCAGAACCTCGTTCTGTCAGAACATCAGGGACAGTTTTCAGAACCTCGTTCTGTCAGAACATCAGGGACAGTTTTCAGAACCTCGTTCTGTCAGAACATCAGGGACAGTTTTCAGAACCTCGTTCTGTCAGAACATCAGGGACAGTTTTCAGAACCTCGTTCTGTCAGAACATCAGGGACAGTTTTCAGAACCTCGTTCTGTCAGAACATCAGGGACAGTTTTCAGAACCTCGTACTGTCAGAACATCAGGGACATTTTTCAGAACCTCGTTCTGTCAGAACATCAGGGACAGTTTTCAGAACCTCGTTCTGTCAGAACATCAGGGACAGTTTTCAGAACCTCGTTCTGTCAGAACATCAGGAACAGTTTCCAGAACCTCGTTCTGTCAGAACATCAGGGACAGTTTTCAGATCCTCGTTCTGTCAGAACATCAGGGACAGTTTTCAGAACCTCGTTCTGTCAGAACATCAGGGACAGTTTTCAGAACCTCGTTCTGTCAGAACATCAGGGACAGTTTTCAGAACCTCGTTCTGTCAGAACATCAGGGACAGTTTTCAGAACCTCGTTCTGTCAGAACATCATGGACAGTTTTCAGAACCTCGTTCTGTCAGAACATCAGGAACAGTTTCCAGAACCTCGTTCTGTCAGAACATCAGGAACAGTTTCCAGAACCTCGTTCTGTCAGAACATCAGGAACAGTTTTCAGAACCTCGTTCTGTCAGAACATCAGGGACAGTTTCCAGAACCTCGTTCTGTCAGAACATCAGGGACAGTTTTCAGAACCTCGTTCTGTCAGAACATCAGGGACAGTTTCCAGAACCTCGTTCTGTCAGAACATCAGGGACACCTGACCACTTCATGCGTTCCTGATAGCTGTAAACAGGCCCAAATACAAGGTGGAACCGCATGGATCCATTTTGAAGTATTTTCTGG
>NW_027509214.1:1195000-1207500 GCF_051911475.1 Siphateles boraxobius
CTCTGCTTGATGGTTTTGCAGGCGTAATGTTTTCCGTCCTTCATGTTCTTCACCTTCATCACCTCAGAGAAAGTTCCCGCGCCGATCTTCTCGATCACTCTGTAATCTACAGCACACACGGGGTCAAACACAGCAAACACGAGCAACGGCGACAAACACACATAAATGTGTCTTACTGTTCATTCCTCAGATGGTGACGTCGCATGTCAGCAACACCGACACACTTATATCACGTTTTAACAAAAAATTCACGCGTTTATTACACAGATATTAATGACATTACAGCGCGAGTCGCCCAGCCACCACCGGTCTCCATGGCAACGGCGTGCACGTGAACTCTGACCTGCAGAGGTCACGCGCTCTTCGCTGATCACAACCAACCGTCATTAGTGGATATTAATCAAAGATTCTCACCTTTGTGTTTCAATAATCGA
This sequence comes from Siphateles boraxobius, assembly GCF_051911475.1. Taxonomy (NCBI): domain Eukaryota; kingdom Metazoa; phylum Chordata; class Actinopteri; order Cypriniformes; family Leuciscidae; genus Siphateles; species Siphateles boraxobius. The sequence goes on from NW_027509214.1 coordinate 1,195,435, forward strand.
GTCTTGCTCTGCGACCGTGTGCTTTCTTGCTCGAGACTCATTTCAGCACAATGAACGCGTTTAGTGTCGAATGAACGCTAAATAAACAGCAGGATTATTCTAAATGCATTGCTGAATAAACTGGAGATCTTTCTCGTTTCATCTTGTAAATTATTATTATTATTATCACTGGTTTAAAATATCTTTCTTAAATGTATTCTTTAATTTCTGTATCTGTTTGTTCCATTCAAAACGCAAACAGGCTTCCGTAGAAGGACAGATGCGCACGCGCACAAGCTGCGCGGAACCCGTCGCATGTCAGATGTGTGATCTCAAGAGTTTGTTGCCCTAATTAAAAATAATAATAATTAATCATGAAGAGCAGGTTTAATACCGTGGATATTAGGGCAGTGATCGCAGAAATCAATGCAAAGTAAGAACTATAATCTTGAATGCGTCAGTAACGTGATCATGTTTATCTGCTGTACGTCACTCATCTGTTATTAATGATGTGTTTATTTGTGCAGATGTGTCGGGATGAGAGTCAACAACATCTATGACATCGACACTAAAACATACCTGATCAGACTGCAGAAGTGAGTGACAGACACACACACACACACACACACACACACACACACACACACACACACACACACACACACACGTACCCTCTCTTAAACTCACACACACACTCACACTCTCATGCAAAAGATATAGAAAAAAGTACAGTATAATAATTCAAATGTCTTATATTAAATATAATTAAAAGTAAATGTGTGATGATATTCATAATATGATACACATGTGTGATCCTGAGATATTATATTAACGTTTAATCATATAAAAATTTAGCAGACGCTTTTAACCTAAGACTTACAAATGAGGATAACAATAGCAGTTCAACCTACAATAGAGCAGCAGCAGTGTGTGTGTGTGTGTGTGTGTGTGTGTGTGTGTATGCGCGCGCGCTGTGAGTCTCAGCCAGTCTCACAGGACAGAGAGCAAGGTTTATTTTTATTTTTTATAGATATATAGAATATAAAGTGTTAGTATTGGGTGAAGTGGATGATAAAGATGCGTCTCCAGCCGTTTCCCTGAAAGGGTCATGTTGAGTTCGGCAGATTCAGTCCAGGTGAAGCACAGGTGATGCTCAGGTGAAGCACAGGTGATGCTCAGGTGAAGCACAGGTGAAGCACAGGTGATGCTCAGGTGAAGCACAGGTGATGCTCAGGTGAAGCACAGGTGAAGCTCAGGTGATGCTCAGGTGAAGCTCAGGTGAAGCTCAGGTGATGCACAGGTGATGCTCAGGTGAAGCACAGGTGATGCTCAGGTGAAGCACAGGTGAAGCACAGGTGATGCTCAGGTGAAGCACAGGTGATGCTCAGGTGAAGCACAGGTGAAGCACAGGTGAAGCACAGGTGAAGCACAGGTGATGCTCAGGTGAAGCACAGGTGAAGCACAGGTGATGCTCAGGTGAAGCACAGGTGAAGCTCAGGTGAAGCTCAGGTGAAGCACAGGTGATGCTCAGTCTATACTGCAGTGTGTACAGTTGTCTATCAGCTGTCCTGAAGTCTATACTGCAGTTATTTAGATCTAGAGTATGATTACGACAATGAGTAGGTCCTGACACTTGTTGTCTAACTCCAATAGAGTTAAGAATGTCTTTAAATGCCAATCCCAATGCATCTTTTCCATTATCTACATGTATATTAAAATCACCAACAATTAGTTCTTTATCTGCAGTCAGTACTAATTCTGATAGAAAGTCAGCAAATTCTTTGATAAAGTCTGTATGGTGCCCTGGTGGCCTGTATACAGTAGCCAGCACAAATCTTTCATTTACATATCATTTACACTAGATAGTGTTACATTAAGCACCAACACTTCAACAGAATTATATTTGAAACTAGACTTATTAATAATTCTGAAGATATTACTATAAATTACAGCAACACCTCCCCCTTTGCCTTTCAGGCGAGGATCATGTTTATAACAGTAATCTTGGGGGGTGCACTCATTAAAGTAATGTAATTGTTTGGTTTTAGCCAGGTTTCTGTCATACACAGCACATCTAGGTTCATTAACAATAAGTGCTTTTGAAGTAAGAGATTCAGCTACCTGAGCTTTATCATTTGTATTATTTCTATTTTTTATTTGTTGAACATCAATTAAAATTTTACCCTTAGATGGGTTTGGAAGTTTTTTGTATTTCCTAATTCGGGGAACAGACACAGTCTCTATATGATGATATCTAGGTGAAAGAGTCTCTATGTGATGATATCTAGGTGAAAGAGTCTCTATATGATGATATCTAGGTGAAAGAGTCTCTATATGATGATATCTAGGTGAAAGAGTCTCTATATGATGATATCTAGGTCTAAGAGTCTCTATATGATGATATCTAAGTGAAAGAGTCTCTATATGATGATATCTAGGTCAAAGAGTCTCTATATGATGATATCTAAGTGAAAGAGTCTCTATATGATGATATCTAGGTGAAAGAGTCTCTATATGATGATATCTAAGTGAAAGAGTCTCTATATGATGATATCTAAGTGAAAGAGTCTCTATATGATGATATCTAGGTGAAAGAGTCTCTATATGATGATATCTAAGTGAAAGAGTCTCTATATGATGATATCTAAGTGAAAGAGTCTCTATATGATGATATCTAGGTGAAAGAGTCTCTATATGATGATATCTAAGTGAAAGAGTCTCTATATGATGATATCTAAGTGAAAGAGTCTCTATATGATGATATCTAGGTGAAAGAGTCTCTATGTGATGATATCTAGGTGAAAGAGTCTCTATATGATGATATCTAAGTGAAAGAGTCTCTATATGATGATATCTAAGTGAAAGAGTCTCTATATGATGATATCTAAGTGAAAGAGTCTCTATATGATGATATCTAAGTGAAAGAGTCTCTATATGATGATATCTAAGTGAAAGAGTCTCTATATGATGATATCTAGGTGAAAGAGTCTCTATATGATGATATCTAAGTGAAAGAGTCTCTATATGATGATATCTAGGTGAAAGAGTCTCTATGTGATGATATCTAGGTGAAAGAGTCTCTATATGATGATATCTAGGTGAAAGAGTCTCTATATGATGATATCTAGGTGAAAGAGTCTCTATGTGATGATATCTAGGTGAAAGAGTCTCTATGTGATGATATCTAGGTGAAAGAGTCTCTATATGATGATATCTAGGTGAAAGAGTCTCTATATGATGATATCTAGGTGAAAGAGTCTCTATGTGACGATATCTAGGTGAAAGAGTCTCTATATGATGATATCTAAGTGAAAGAGTCTCTATATGATGATATCTAAGTGAAAGAGTCTCTATATGATGATATCTAGGTGAAAGAGTCTCTATATGATGATATCTAGGTGAAAGAGTCTCTATATGATGATATCTAAGTGAAAGAGTCTCTATATGATGATATCTAGGTGAAAGAGTCTCTATATGATGATATCTAGGTGAAAGAGTCTCTATATGATGATATCTAGGTGAAAGAGTCTCTATGTGATGATATCTAGGTGAAAGAGTCTCTATATGATGATATCTAGGTGAAAGAGTCTCTATGTGATGATATCTAGGTGAAAGAGTCTCTATATGATGATATCTAGGTGAAAGAGTCTCTATATGATGATATCTAGGTGAAAGAGTCTCTATATGATGATATCTAGGTCTAAGAGTCTCTATATGATGATATCTAAGTGAAAGAGTCTCTATATGATGATATCTAAGTGAAAGAGTCTCTATATGATGATATCTAGGTGAAAGAGTCTCTATATGATGATATCTAAGTGAAAGAGTCTCTATATGATGATATCTAAGTGAAAGAGTCTCTATATGATGATATCTAGGTGAAAGAGTCTCTATATGATGATATCTAAGTGAAAGAGTCTCTATATGATGATATCTAAGTGAAAGAGTCTCTATATGATGATATCTAGGTGAAAGAGTCTCTATGTGATGATATCTAGGTGAAAGAGTCTCTATATGATGATATCTAGGTGAAAGAGTCTCTATGTGATGATATCTAGGTGAAAGAGTCTCTATATGATGATATCTAAGTGAAAGAGTCTCTATATGATGATATCTAAGTGAAAGAGTCTCTATATGATGATATCTAGGTGAAAGAGTCTCTATATGATGATATCTAGGTGAAAGAGTCTCTATATGATGATATCTAGGTGAAAGAGTCTCTATATGATGATATCTAGGTGAAAGAGTCTCTATATGATGATATCTAGGTGAAAGAGTCTCTATATGATGATATCTAGGTCAAAGAGTCTCTATATGATGATATCTAGGTGAAAGAGTCTCTATATGATGATATCTAGGTGAAAGAGTCTCTATATGATGATATCTAGGTGAAAGAGTCTCTATATGATGATATCTAGGTGAAAGAGTCTCTATATGATGATATCTAGGTGAAAGAGTCTCTATATGATGATATCTAGGTGAAAGAGTCTCTATATGATGATATCTAGGTGAAAGAGTCTCTATATGATGATATCTAGGTGAAAGAGTCTCTATATGATGATATCTAGGTGAAAGAGTCTCTATATGATGATATCTAGGTGAAAGAGTCTCTATATGATGATATCTAGGTGAAAGAGTCTCTATATGATGATATCTAAGTGAAAGAGTCTCTATATGATGGGATTTATCTGACCTTGGTGACGCGAGGCCGCTAGCAGATGGTCCGTTTAGCCAGTTTGTCTGCTTCCTGACCTGAGCCCCAGATTGTCATGTTTGAGCTCTGAGACTATGCGCCATATTACTAAATGTACAAGAGTAGTTATGGAAACCCCAACCCCCCTCCCTGCTCTGTACGCAAACTGGAGAGGATCTAAATAGTCTTCTGCATGCTTCAATATCTCCTCTCTCGCGATTTTCTCAAAAGTTTTCATCACCAGAGCTGAGGGCTACTAGCCTAAAATAATTTAAAACATTCGGACTGCATTTCGCCACAGGAACAGTTGTGAAATGTCGATTTGCATTTTAAGAGACATGGTCAAAATGACAATATGCCACTTAACTGTAAACTACACACTCTCAACACCGTACCGCTAATATTATCTGGTCCAGGGCTTTTTTTTAACTTTTATCCTTTTAAAAAACCTAGCCACCGTGGGAGCATCAATATTAAAATCCATAGTACTTTGCCAAGAGTCATACTTCACCATATCATCATCCACATTAAATCTTAAATAAAAGTTCAGATGATGTAATGTGTGTGTGTGTGTGTGTGTTCAGGCCAGACTGTAAATCGGTGCTGCTGGTCGAGTCTGGCATCAGGATACACTGCACTGAGTTCGACTGGCCGAAGAACATCATGCCGTCAGGATTCGCCATGAAAGTACAGATGCAGACTTATTATTATTGGTGAAGTCCATCACTGAGTGTGTGTGTGTGTGTGTGAATGATGATGTCACTCAGTGTGTGTGTGTGTGTGTGTGTGTGTGGATGATGTCACTGAGAGTGTGTGTATGAGTTTGTGTGTGAATGATGATGTCACTGAGTGTGTGTGTGTGTGTGGATGATGTCACTGAGTGTGTGTGTATGATGATGTCACTGTGTGTGTGGACGATGATGTCACTGAGTGTGTGTATGATGATGTCACTGAGAGTGTGTATATGAGTGTGTGTGTGTGTGTATGATGATGTCACTGAGAGTGTGTGTGTTTGTGTGTGTGTTTGTGTGTGTGTGTGTGATGATGTCACTGAGTGTGTGTGTGTGTGTGTGTATGATGATGTCACAGTGTGTGGACGATGATGTCACTGAGTGTGTGTATGATGATGTCACTGAGAGTGCGTGTCTGAGTGTGTGTGTGTATGATGATGTCACTGAGAGTGTGTGTGTGTGTTTGTGTCGATGATGATGTCACTGAGTGTGTGTATGATGATGTCACTGAGAGTGTGTGTGTTTGTTTGTGTGTGTGTGTGTCGATGATGATGTCACTGAGTGTGTGTATGATGATGTCACTGAGAGTGCGTGTCTGAGTGTGTGTGTGTATGATGATGTCACTGAGTGTGTGTATGATGATGTCACTGAGAGTGTGTGTGTGTGTGTGTGTGTGTGTGTGTTTGTGTGTGTGTGTGTCGATGATGTCACTGAGTGTGTGTATGATGATGTCACTGAGAGTGTGTGTGTTTGTGTGTGTGTGTGCGTGTGTGCGTCGATGATGATGTCACTGAGTGTGTGTATGATGATGTCACTGAGAGTGTGTGTGGGTGTGTGCGTGTGTGTCGATGATGATGTCACTGAGTGTGTGTATGATGATGTCACTGAGAGTGTGTGTGTGTGTGTGTGTCGATGATGATGTCAATGAGTGTGTGTATGATGATGTCACTGAGAGTGTGTGTGTATGAGGATGTCACTGAGAATGTGTGTGTGTGTGTGTGTGTGTGTGTGTGTGTGTGTGTGTCGATGATGATGTCACTGATTCCCCTTTTCCACCAAAGCATTTTGAGAGCCGGTTCGGAGCTGGTGTCTACTCGCGAACCAGTTCTTTGTGTTTCGACAAGCAAAGAACCGGTTCTCGGCCAGGAAAACTGGTTCCAAAGCGGCACCAACTCTTTGCTGGACTAGAACCGTTCTTTTACCACGTCATGCTTACGTCGGGGTTTGAACACATGTGTTCTAAACGTCTTCTTCTGACCCCAATATAGGGTTGCAAAGCCAGGAGAAACATTTGCAGAAAGACGATGTAGTCCGCCATTGTAATTGTTATGCTTGAAGTTGGCGCAAGCGTTTCTAGCTAAGATGGCGACGTACACAGTGACGTAACGACGTCGTTCGCTGGGCTCTCTAGTCAGTGGAAAAACAAACCAGTTCTGAGAAGGGTCGCAAGTTGAACCAACTTTGAACCAGCACTAGTTCCGAACCAGTTCTTTTTTGGTGAAAAAGGGGTAAGTGTGTGTGTGTCGGTCGATGATGTCACTGAGTGTGTGTGTGGATCCCTCAGTGCCGGAAGCATCTGAAGTCCCGGCGGCTGGTTCATGTTAATCAGCTCGGAGTCGACAGGATCGTGGATCTGCAGTTCGGCTCTGATGAGGCGGCGTATCACCTGATCCTCGAGCTCTACGACCGCGTGAGAACCGCACTAACACTAACACACACTCATAACCTCCGCAGGAATCAGGGTCTAAGTGAAGTTCAGGGTAAATATTTCCCCCTCCGAAAGTCCCTGCTTTTGCAAAGTTCAGGAACTTTCATGCTGCATTTTGATTGGCTGACTCAACCACCATTTTTTAAAACCTGTTGCGGTTCGTGCTGTAACAGTTGATTGCTATTCGAATCAACAATGGAGTTAAAAAAAATACGACCGATAGTTCAGGCTTTATTAAGCTTAAAGGTCCCCTGACATGAAATTTTCACTTTCTGAGTTTTTTTAACATTAATATTAGTTCCCCTAGCCTGTATTTGGTCGCCTCGTGTCTAGAAATTTCAGTCGGTGTAAACTGAGTTTTGGCTATCTTTCTCTGCCTGTGAGAAAATGAGATCTCAGACGGGCTGATCTTGAATCTCCCCTATATGACGTCATATAGGGGAAAGGTTACCCCCCCCTCTCTGCTTTGCCCGCCCAGAGAATTTGACCCGCCCATGAGAAAACGAGCTAGGAAGTACGAACGCGCACGCGATCTTAGTTTATCCTCGAGAGATCATGGCGTGTGACCGATCGGAGCACACAAGTTGAATAGAGAGATATAATGGCTTGCAAAACGAGCGAAGCATGGCAGTTGATCAGTGTTCGGATGTACAAATGAACACAAAAGTATTTTTTAGTTCCTTCATCCGAGCCTCTGAAGAAACAATGGGTTCATTTTATTTTCTCTGGAAATGCGCCGATACAACTTCCCAAAGTTTTGGATGGTCCAAACATTTCACCGACGACTGTTTCCTCAACTTGGGCCAATACAGGGCTGGCCTCGCTGAACGTCTGAAAATAAATCGATCGAGCTACCAAGCAACAATTCAAGTTCAAGTTCAGAAAGGTAATCTTTCTCTCAAAATCGTTCAATACTGTTAATGCATCAGTAAGTCAAGCCAGTGACTAAAATATCACCTTCACATCGTTTCTTTTAGTAGGATAAAAATAATCTTATTTAAATTGTGAACAAATTATTTACAGAAATCGATCAAAGAACAATTTTTCACACAGCGCGAGTTTATCTGGACAACTCGTTATGAAATCAATGATGAACGTGACTGCACAACGAAGCTCTTACTGTACATCATCGTGTTTGCATTGGTGAAAGCATTAGAGAGAGTGCAGAAACTGCGTTGCAATGATAAGATCTTCAGTCTCGCGATCTACAGACTGTCATCTGCTTGCTCAATGCTCATCACAGCAACATTTTATGTGATGGGAATAGATCTAAATACTTTAAAAACTTCTCACGATTCGTTAATCTCGATAGCTGTATTAGTAAAAACGTATAATAGCAGTAGTAAAGGTATTCGAGAGAATTTCACATGTAGCTATTTCATATGCACGCATGTCAGCCAATCACAGCAGTGGGCGCGTTTACACTGAATCCCACAGCAGACATGCCCCTTCAAACAGTGTTCAAATCAGAGGCTAAAATCAGGCTAGGAAAAATGCCTTTTATTTCTAAATTTTGACTATTTTTGATCTAAAAAACATACTAACATTGTAAGGGCAACCCAGGAAACATTATAAAATAATAAAATAACCCCATGTCAGGGGACCTTTAAATCCAGAGGAACTGTAAAGTCGCAGTGCTGCGTCACCGGACTAATAGCCTAACCTTCCCGGTACTTACTCCCGGTAACACAGACAGCAACAGGTCTGGGGGAGAAAAAGTTCCTGGGACAAACAGTTCCGGTTTATTTAGTTGGAAACGCGGTTATTGAGATGTTCTGAGTCTGGTCATGTGTGTATAATTGTGTGTGTGTGTGCTTTCAGGGGAACATCATCCTGACGGATCATCAGTTCACGATCCTGAATCTGCTGCGCTTCCGTACGGCTGAGGCCGAGGACGTGGACGTGAAGATCGCAGTGAGGGAACGATACCCTGTGGAGAACGCCAGACCCGTGGAGCCGCTCATCAGCCTGGCCCGGTACACGTCTCACACACACACACACACACACACACACAAACACACTGACAGAAACGTGTGTGTGCTGTATGAACCTCTGACGGCTCGTGTCGTTGCTCTCCTCAGACTCACAGAGATCCTGTCTGAAGCTCAGAGTGGAGAACAAGTCAAACGGATTCTGAATCCTCATCTGCGTATGTCACACGCCTAATGCATCATTATAAACAGCTCTTACACACACACACACACACACACACTTAGTCACTCACTCTCACACGCACACTCACACTCACTCACTCACTCACTCACAGACTGCTGCTGCTAATGATGTTGTGTGTGTGTGTGTGTGCAGCGTACGGCGGGCCGCTCATTGAACACTGCCTGATGGCCGTCGGGCTGACGGGTCTCTGTAAAGTCGACGGCCAGTTCGATGTCTCTCAGGGTAAAGATGATTTATGCAAACCAATAAACCCGTTACTGGTCTGTGAAGGACCCGTGTGTTGTTATGGTCCGATGGAAACTTTGCATTGTGTCGTTTGCAGGAAGTGCTAAAGTCCTGGAGGCGCTGCAGATGGCAGAGGATTATATGGAGAAAACAGCCGACTTCAGTGGAAGGGTGAGTGTCTGCTGACCGAGAGAGATCACATGATCAGGTTCTGACCAAGAGAGATCACATGATCGGGTTCTGACCGAGAGAGATCACATGATCGGGTTCTGACCGAGAGAGATCACATGATCGGGTTCTGACCGAGAGAGATCACATGATCGGGTTCTGAGAGATCACATGATCGGGTTCTGACCGAGAGAGATCACATGATCGGGTTCTGACCGAGAGAGATCACATGATCGGGTTCTGACCGAGAGAGATCACATGATCGGGTTCTGACCGAGAGAGATCACATGATCAGGTTCTGACCGAGAGAGATCACATGATCGGTCACATGATCGCGTTCTGACTGAGAGAGGTCACATGATCGCAATAATTGGTATTTATAAAAAGCAAACTTGACGGGAAAATGTGCAGTCCTTCACGCAAACTCAGGCGTACGAACAAAAATGGGTCAAATGAGAAATGGCGACCCCGTCGGCAGATGTAAGAAACACGTGAAACTGTAGACCGTTGTGTAAAAGAAATGGCAATACTGGCTCTCATAAATAACATGAAGACTTCACAAAGCAAGTCTTACGATTAACAGCCTACACAAACACCCGTTTGATCGATCTGCAGTGTAAAACAAACAAGATCAACAGAAATGCAAATTAACACATATGTGCAAAAATAAAAGTGAAATACGTTCTGCAATAATATTGGCATGTTATACAATTCATCCTCATAACATCTGTAGCTTGTCAGATGCAATCAAATGGATGGTAATAAAATGCCATGATGCATCACAATGCGTATTGACGTAATGCCCACACTGTGCCCTCCAAACAACATTTTACTCCTCTTTTCCACCTCGCCAACGATCATTTCTTCTTCACATTGAGTGAAGTTACGTTTCTTGGTTTTCCTCTCTGTGTTTGCCATGACTTCGCAATCGATGAATATTCACTTCTGGGCGTTTCACAGACTATTTATGGGCAACTATGTGCGTCACGTGAAGCCGCAAAAGCTGCGCTACATTTAGGATTGATTGTGATTTATTAAGGGAAAACTGCGTGGGATGTGCGTGCGCACGGTTTTATAAATCCGAATATTTCTGTGCGTACGCACGTCCTATGTTTCATCCGTACGCCACTTCTGACGCAAAACCTACGCAAAGTTTTATAAATGAGGCCCCTCACATGATCGGGTTCTGACCATAGACTGTAAAAACATATGGACGTAGTGTCCATGACGTCACCCGTAGGTTTCTGAAGAGCGTTTTTGAAGCCTAAAGTGGGCGGAGTCGGCCGTCGCCATCTTGGCAGCGCGTCACAGTGCGTCACTCCCGGATAAACGAAAATGGGCAAAATGGCGGGACGTGTCTGGAGTTGAGGAGCCCGGATGCTGAAACTACGCCCGCCTAGCTCAACAAGTTCGACCCGGTTCGACAAGGCTCGGGGGAAGGAGAGGAGGCAGCTAGTTCAAAGTGAGGTGAGGGCAGCGGTGGAGGAGGAGAGGTCCAGCAAAGCAGTGGGAATGGCACGCCAGGGTGCCTGGATTAGATGGGAACAAGCTGTGGAGAGGAAGATCACGTGGACTGACCTTTGGCGGGCAGAGCCACACCGCATCAAGTTCCTGGTCCAAGCAGTCTATGACGTCCTCCCCAGCCCGTCCAACCTGCACACCTGGGGGCTGGTCGATACACCAGGATGCGCCCTGTGCCAGAGAAAGGGAACCCTTGAGCACATCATGAGCTGCTGCCCAAGAGCTCTGGGGGAAGGACGATATCGCTGGCGGCATGACCAGGTGCTCAAAACAATTGCAGAGAGCATCCAGGTTACTATCAGCAGCTGCCGGAGGTCAAAGCCCTGCAAACAAACCATCAGCTTCGTGAGGGCCGGAGAGAAGCCAGGAAAATCTCTCAGGACAACAGCAGTGCTTCTGAGCACGGCACAGGATTGGCAACTGAAAGTGGACTTGGGCAAACAACTTAAGTTCCCCCAGCATGTCGTCGAGACCACCCTGAGACCTGACATTGTCGTGATATCAGAGGCAACAAAGAACCTGGTCATGTTGGAGCTCACTGTGCCATGGGAAGACCGAATGGAGGAAGCCTTTGAGAGGAAGAAGGAGAAATATGATGGCCTCGTCAGCGACTGCCACAACCAAGGCTGGAAGGCAAGGTGCTTACCTGTGGAGGTGGGGTGCAGAGGCTTTGCAGCGAAGTCCCTCTACGGCCTACACTGCACTCGGCATCACAGGTGAGAGAAGGAGAAGGGCTATCAGAAATACCACAGAGGCTGCAGAGAAGGCGTCGAGGTGGCTCTGGATCAAAAGAGCGGAACCGTGATTAAATGCTGCTAGGGCACAAGCTGAGGCCTGATCCACCTCAGCTGGGTCGCCTGAAGGAG
>NW_027509214.1:1212500-1220000 GCF_051911475.1 Siphateles boraxobius
AGTCCTCACACACACACCTCACACACACGTCTCATCAGGATCAGGCGAGTCCTCACACACACACCTCACACACACGTCTCATAAGGCGCAGGCGAGTTCTCACACACACACGTCACACACACGTCTCATCAGGCGCAGGCGAGTCCTCACACACGTCTCATCAGGCGCAGGCGAGTCCTCACACACACACCTCACACACACGTCTCATCAGGCGCAGGCGAGACCTCACACACACGTCTCATCAGGCGCAGGCGAGTCCTCACACACACACCTCACACACACGTCTCATCAGGCGCAGACGAGTCCTCACACACACACCTCACACACACGTCTCATCAGGCGCAGACGAGTCCTCACACACACACCTCACACACACATCTCATCAGGCGCAGGCGAGTCCTCACACACACACCTCACACACACGTCTCATCAGGCGCAGGCGAGTCCTCACACACACACCTCACACACACGTCTCATCAGGCGCAGGCGAGTCCTCACACACACACCTCACACACACGTCTCATCAGGCGCAGGCGAGTCCTCACACACACACCTCACACACACGTCTCATCAAAGCAGGCGAGTCCTCACACACACACCTCACACACACGTCTCATCAGGCGCAGGCGAGTCCTCACACACACACCTCACACACACGTCTCATCAGGCGCAGGCGAGTCCTCACACACACCTCACACACACGTCTCATCAGGCGCAGGCGAGTCCTCACACACACCTCACACACACGTCTCATCAGGCGCAGGCGAGTCCTCACACACACACCACACACACGTCTCATCAGGCGCAGACGAGTCCTCACACACACACACACACACACACCTCATACACACACACGTCTCATCAGGCGCAGGCGAGTCCTCACACACACACACACACATGTCTCATCAGGCGCAGGCGAGTCCTCACACACACACACACACACGTCTCATCAGGCGCAGGCGAGTCCTCACACACACACACACACACGTCTCATCAGGCGCAGGCGAGTCCTCACACACACACACCTCACACACACGTCTCATCAGGCGCAGGCGAGTCCTCACACACACACACACCTCACACACACGTCTCATCAGGCGCAGGCGAGTCCTCACACACACACCTCACACACACGTCTCATCAGGCGCAGGCGAGTCCTCACACACACACCTCACACACGTCTCATCAGGCGCAGGCGAGTCCTCACACACACACCTCACACACACGTCTCATCAGGCGCAGGCGAGTCCTCACACACACACCTCACACACACGTCTCATCAGGCGCAGGCGAGTCCTCACACACACACCTCAAACACGTCTCATCAGGCGCAGGCGAGTCCTCACACACACACACACACGTCTCATCAGGCGCAGGCGAGTCCTCACACACACACACGTCTCATCAGGCGCAGTATATTTTGAGTATTTTAAAATGTTTACGATGTTTAATAGGGAGCCAATGCAGTGTTGACAGAACCGGGCTAATATGGTCGTACTTCCTGGTTCTGGTAAGAACTCTAGCGGCTGCGTTTTGAACTAGCTGTAGTTTGTTTATTAAGCGTGCAGGGCAACCACCCATAATAGCATTACAATAATCTAGCCTTGATGTCATGAACGCATGAGCTAACTGTTTTGCATTTTTCATTGAGTGCATATGACGTAATTTAGATATATTTTTAAGATGAAAAAATGCGTTCACAGACACTAGACACGTGACTTTCAAATGAGAGATTGGTATCAGAATGGAAGAGAATGTCTGCTGCATGAAGTCAGTCTGTTGATCATGCGTGCGTGTGTGTGTGTGCAGGAGGTGGACCGGCTGAAGGGAGAGCTTGTGGAGATGAACCTGTCGACGGTGGAGCGAGCGCTGACGGTGGTGCGCAGTGCGCTGGCCAATCAGGTGGACTGGGCCGAGATCGGGCAGATCGTGAAGGAAGCTCAAGCGGCCGGAGATCCCGTGGCCTGCGCTATCAAAGAGCTGAAGCTGCAGAGCAATCACATGACCATGCTGCTCAGGTGACAGAGACACACACACACACACGACCACATGACCATGCTGCTCAGGTGACACGCACACACACACACACACACACACACACACACACGATCACATGACCATGCTGCTCAGGTGACACACACACACACGATCACATGACCACGCTGCTCAGGTGACACACACACACACACACGATCACATGACCATGTTGCTCAGGTGACTCTCTCACACACACACACACACACACACACGTGTGATCACATGACCATGCTGCTCAGGTGACACACACGCACCCGTTTTCACATGACCATGATGCTCAGGTGACACACACACACACACACACACACACACGTGCGATCACATGACCATGCTGCTCAGGTGACTCTAAAACACACACACACACGTGTGATCACATGACCATGCTGCTCAGGTGACACACACACACGCACCCGTGATCACATGACCATGCTGCTCAGGTGACACACACACACGCACCCGTGATCACATGACCATGCTGCTCAGGTGACTCACACACACGCACCCGTGATCACATGACCATGCTGCTCAGGTGACTCTAAAACACACACACACACACGTGTGATCACATGACCATGCTGCTCAGGTGACTCTAAAACACACACACACACACGTGTGATCACATGACCATGCTGCTCAGGTGACTCACACACACACACACGCGCGATCACATGACCATGCTGCTCAGGTCTCACCTTTTGTTGCCTTTTTCGCCTTTGGCTTGCTTAGATGGGGACATTTAATTTTATATTTAACAATATTATTACAACATTATTTTCCTGTTATCGCTGTAAAGCTGCTTTGAAACAATCTGTATTGTAAAAAGCGCAATATACATAAAGATGACTTGACTTGACTCAGGTGACACACACACACATGCGTGATCACATGACCACAGTACGCTCGCTCACTCCTCTTCTGTCCCTGCAGAAACCCGTATGTGGCTCCAGAGGACGGAGAGCCCGAACACACGGACTCCAGCAGGACCTCTGAGGAACCAGCGCCGCTGAAGGGCAAGAAGAGCAAGAGCAGGGATAAAGGGCAGAGAGGAAAACTGGACAAGGACAAACCGGTTCTAGTGGACGTGGATCTGAATCTCTCGGCTTACGCCAATGCAAAGAAGTGAGTGTTGGTGTGAATACTGTGACTGGTGCTGAAGGACTCGCTTACGGACACATCAATCTTTCCACAGGTACTATGACTGCAAGAGAAGCGCCGCCAAAAAAGAGCAGAAAACCGTGGAAGCGGCACAAAAGGTGAGACGAGACGAGACGTGTGTTTATTATCGGCTGCGGGTTTGTTGAACGACTCTGTTGTTTTTGTTTCGATTCAAGGCCTTCAAATCTGCTGAGAAAAAGACCAAACAGACACTGAAAGAAGTGCAGACGGTGACCAGCATTCAGAAGGCCAGGAAGGTGTACTGGTAAAGCAACGTGTGTGAGAGTGTGTGAGTGAGTGAGTGTGAGTGTGAGAGTGAGAGAGAGCGTGAGAGTGAGAGCGTGTGAGCGTGAATGTGAGAGTGAGTGTAAGAGAGTGAGTGTGAGTGTGAGAGTGAGAGAGAGCGTGTGAGCGTGAATGTGAGAGTGAGTGTGAGAGTGAGAGAGAGCGTGAGAGTGAGAGCGTGTGAGCGTGAATGTGAGAGTGAGTGTAAGAGAGTGAGTGTGAGTGTGAGAGTGAGAGAGAGCGTGTGAGCGTGAATGTGAGAGTGAGTGTGAGAGTGAGAGTGAGAGAGAGCGTGAGAGTGAGAGCGTGTGAGCGTGAATGTGAGAGTGAGTGTAAGAGAGTGAGTGTGAGAGTGAGAGCGTGTGAGTGTGAGAGTGAGTGTGAGCGTGAGAGTGAGCGTGAGAGTGAGCGTGAGAGTGAGAGTGAGCGTGAGAGTGAGCGTGAGAGTGAGCGTGAGAGTGAGAGTGAGTGTGAGAGTGAGAGCGTGTGAGAGTGAGTGAGTGTGAGAGTGAGTGTGAGAGTGAGTGTGAGAGTGAGTGTGAGAGTGAGTGTGAGAGTGAGCGTGAGAGTGAGCGTGAGAGTGAGCGTGAGAGTGAGCGTGAGCGTGAGAGTGAGAGCGTGTGAGAGTGAGTGTGAGAGTGTGTGAGTGAGTGAGTGTGAGAGTGAGAGAGAGCGTGAGAGTGAGAGCGTGTGAGCGTGAATGTGAGAGTGAGTGTAAGAGAGTGAGTGTGAGAGTGAGAGCGTGTGATTGTGAGAGTGAGTGTGAGAGTGAGAGTGAGAGTGAGAGTGAGCGTGAGAGTGAGCGTGAGAGTGAGAGTGAGTGTGAGAGTGAGAGCGTGTGAGAGTGAGTGTGAGAGTGAGTGTGAGAGTGAGTGTGAGAGTGAGAGTGAGCGTGAGAGTGAGAGTGAGCGTGAGAGTGAGCGTGAGAGTGAGCGTGAGAGTGAGCGTGAGAGTGAGCATGAGACGCACACAGGCCAGCTCGTGTCAAAAAAAATAGGGTTTTTATTTGTTTATTTAGTAGGTCGGTTATCAAATACCGGGTAAGTTCAAAAATAAAGAGAGTTACAAAGGTGGAACGCTTCTGACTTCCGGGGTGGACTGCAAAAGCTCCTGCGACAGGCAGCACGGCAGTGCTTCGATTCCGTTCTCAGGTTCTGTGTGCGCCCCCAGGTGTGGTTCCGGAAAGCTTTTGTAGCTCAAGTATACGGCTGCGCTCAGGTGTGGTTCATCTGTAATTAAGAGCAAGGGAAAGTCAAACACATATGTAGAAACACATAGCGGAGCTGGGGAACATAATAGTGAGAGAGCGTGAGCGAGCGTGAGAGTGAGCGAGCGTGAGAGTGAGCGAGCGTGAGCGTGAGATAGAGAGAGCGAGCGTGAATGTGAGTGAGTGAGTGAGCGTGAGAGTGAGTGAGAGTGAGCGAGCGTGAGAGTGAGCGAGCGTGAGAGTGAGCGAGCGTGAGAGTGAGCAAGCGTGAGAGTGAGCGAGCGTGAGAGTGAGTGTGTGAGTGAGAGTGAGTGTGAGAGCGTGAGAGTGAGTGAGCGTGAGAGTGAGTGTGCGTGAGAGTGAGTGAGTGTGCGTGAGAGTGAGTGAGCGTGAGAGTGAGTGTGAGTGTGAGAGTGAGTGTGAGAGTGAGCGTGAGAGTGAGCGTGAGAGAGTGAGAGTGAGCGTGAGAGAGTGAGCGTGAGTGAGCGTGAGTGAGTGAGAGTGAGTGAGTGAGTGAGTGAGAGTGAGTGAGAGTGAGTGAGCGTGAGAGTGAGTGAGTGAGCGTGAGAGTGAGTGAGCGTGAGAGAGAGTGAGTGAGCGTGAGTGAGCGTTAGAGTGAGTGAGTGAGAGAGTGAGAGTGAGTGAGTGTGAGTGAGTGAGTTTGAGAGTGTGTGAGAGTGAGTGAGCGTGAGAGTGAGCGTGTGAGTGAGCGTGTGAGTGAGAGAGCGAGAGCGTGAGAGTGAGTGTGAGAGTGAGCGTGAGAGCGTGAATGTGAGTGTGTGCGTGAGTGTGAGTGTGTGAGTGTGTGTGTGAGTGAGTGAGTGAGTGAGTGAGTGAGTGAGTGAGCGTGAGAGTGAGAGCGTGAGTGTAAGAGTGTGTGCGTGAGAATGAGTGAGCGTGAGAATGAGTGAGAGTGAGTCTGTGAGTGAGAGCGTGAGTGAGAGAGTGAGTGAGTGAGAGTGAGTGTAAGAGTGAGCGTGAGTGTGTGAGTGAGTGTGTGAGTGTGTGAGTGAGTGAGTGTGTGAGTGAGTGTGTGAGTGAGTGAGTGTGTGAGTGAGTGTGAGAGTGAGAGCGTGAGTGTAAGAGTGTGTGCGTGAGAGCGAGTGTGTGTGAGTGAGTGTGTGAGTGAGTGTGTGAGTGAGTGTGTGAGTGAGTGTGTGAGTGAGTGTGTGAGTGAGTGTGTGAGTGAGCGTGAGAGTGAGCGTGAGAGTGAGCGTGAGAGTGAGCGTGAGAGTGAGCGTGTGAGTGAGCGTGTGAGTGTGTGTGAGTGAGCGTGAGAGTGAGCGTGAGTGTGAGTCAGAGTGAGCGTGAGTGTGTGAGCAGGGATTAAAGTTCTCCGTCGCTACGACGGATTTCCGTTAATTGCAGCGAGTCTATGACGGATTTCCGTCAATTGCAGGGTTCCCGTCTGTCCTTAATGTCTTAAATTCACTTTTCATAATGTTAAGGCCGTAAATAGGCTTTCATTTCTCAAATAGTGTGATAAATGTCTTAATTTTAGTTTGAATAGGTCTTAAATTAAGGAAAGACGAGGTGTATTCACCCTGCTGAGGGGGATGTGATAAAGCCTGGATCGGAGCGAAAGCACGTTCCTCTCTCCACTCTAACATTCTGTAATCACTTCGCTTATGATCCAGTCCGGGTTTTCAATTCCCGCTCACGGAAAAACTGCTCCGTGTTCACTCAATTAATCTTAGTTTTGGAGAAGTGCATGTCAGGCTACAGCTGGTTTGCTGCGGTCCGAATCCGAGCGAGTTTGTTCCCTGCGCCCCCCGCAGCGTTGGTCTGGTTTCACGTTCAACTTAATTCTATCGAACCCTGGTGCGTTTGCGTGCATATTACGTCAACGCAAACGTGCACGGCGCATGATAGAAAACAGAACGCGGGTCAATATTGGCCGTTTCTCAATACCAATAGGCTACGCAAACCTCGGACTTGCGTCCTTGATAGTTCGGACTTGGCAAGTTCGACTCGGGAGAACGAACTCCCGAGGATGCGAGTCCGGTTATTCTGCAAACGGATCCGCGCCGATCTTGGTTTCGTCACTCATCTCGCTCTGGCTACTCCGGTTATCTCTTTATGTATATTTTAGGGAACAATAAAATGAAATATGGTATAAAATACAACTCTGCCTCTTTTCATCAACAATAAAACGAAATATATACAAAACACCTCTTTTCATTTATAAATGAACATATTATCATAAACATATTAGGCCTATATGGCCACACAAATGTGGTTCAGACAACGCACATTGATTATCTTCACTCCATATATTTATAACAACACGCAATATAAAACACAACCCTGCTTCTTTTTGTTTTCATTTTAAAAATATGAAACATTATTGATCATTAAAACTGACAAACTTAACAAACAGAGACAGGGTTGTATCATTTTATTTTATTATGCATGTACACATACAAGAGAATGCATAGTAAAATATATAAAGAATATTTTATATATTTTAGAATATATAACATTACACAACCCTGTTGCTTTTTGTTAAATGTCAGTTTTAATTATCAATAATATCCATAAAAGTATAAGTAGCCTAATATGTAGGCTATAAGAAGCTATACAAAGAGAAATAAAGCAAACAATTCAGTCAAACATTATTGAGCTCTCTAATAGGCTACACAGTTAAAGTTAAATAGCCTAAATATATAAAGTTATGAAACTTCACTTTGCCCTCAGCCAAAACGATTTGCCATTAAACAAACTATATATTAATATAATTTAGCATTGTTTGGTCTTATAAGATAAATAAAAACATGCACTGAAAAGTTATGTAGATGGTTGATTATTTGTCAAGC
>NW_027509214.1:1225000-1230000 GCF_051911475.1 Siphateles boraxobius
TCAACTCCTTGGATTTAATAATAAATAAATCTAAATTACAGTATAAATGTGAACACTGCTTCATTTATTTTCCACGTTGGAAAAATCTAAAACAACAAAAAACAGATTAACAACATTTTGGCTTGTATAAATCTGCATCAGAAAACCCTGACTAGGATCAGAGTTGTGATGAATTGTGGGAATTATATGGTCTAGTTTCAGTAAATGTGTGAATCAAAGGTTTTGGAAACAGATTTCAGTTCATTCCTTAAATGTTAGTAGTGTTTTGTACACAAAGTTTTGATTGTGTTATAAATTGTGAGGAATAAAGACCACGAGCCGTTCGATGATGACGAGTTTAATGGAGTTCTGTTAATAAATCTATTTGAAAATGTTGAAATCAATTCAGGCATGGGTTTTGTGTTGGCCGGCGGAATAAACCATTTTTCTGCTACACAAGTTTCAAAGTCTCTGGCGATGGTTTTCCACGTGTTCCGGTGTGATTGTCTTCTAGGAGTGTCCCATGATCCTCTGCTGCAGCTGCTGGAACAGGGCTTTGGGCAGAACGTCCCATGAGTGCTGAAGATGCTTCTGGTGCCGGACGGCCACGTCTGAACACAACCTGAGGACACACACACACACACTATCAACAGAGCCTGAGGGGACACACACACACACTATCAACAGAGCCTGAGGACACACACACACACACTATCAACAGAGCCTGAGGGGACACACACACACACACACACACTATCAACAGAGCCTGAGGGGACACACACACACTATCAACAGAGCCTGAGGGGACACACACACACACACACTATCAACAGAGCCTGAGGGGACACACACACACTATCAACAGAGCCTGAGGGGACACACACACACTATCAACAGAGCCTGAGGGGACACACACACTATCAACAGAGCCTGAGAGGACACACACACACTATCAACAGAGCCTGAGGGGACACACACACACACTATCAACAGAGCCTGAGGGGACACACACACACGAGGCGGTGAGTGTGATGGTTTGGAGAGCCACTCACCTGACCAGAGATTTGGGCTGAACCGTGAAAACCAGTAATTCGTTGCTGTGAGCCTGTAAACACGAATGAAAGAAGAAACGAGTGCGTTTAGACGAGCAGAGTGAGAAATGCAGGATTCATCCTAAATCTGTTCGAGACGGTCTTGTGTTTCTGTCTGCCTCTAAACTACAGGTGAACGTTTGTTTTCTCCTCACTAGCTCTGCGTTGCATGAAGAGATGGAGCTGACGAAACCACAAACCCGGCCCGGTTCAGCTCCGGTTCAGATCCGGTTCAGCTCGATCAGCGGAGTGTGACGAGTGAACAGCCGACCACTTGATTCACTTCTCTTCTTATGAAAAATCTTATGAATGTAAACCCATTTACAAGGCAGGAATAAACTCTCCGAGTTGGAGAACCAGTCCAGTCCAGTTCCCGAGGCCTAGCACTGGGTTAGCTAACACTGATCTCACGCTCTCCTGGGCAGGAACTGACTCCGGCTTCAGCATTAGCAGCATTAGCTCGTTATAAGGGAGTAAATATTGATATTTTGCTCACCGCTTGTTGCTGAGAGAGCAGATTATTCGCACATCCTCCAAACACAAACACTTCCCCGTCAGCACCTAAACACGCCGTGTGCCACAGTCTGCAGAAAACACACATGAACCGGAAGAACCGCACAAACATGGAGATCATCGTGACAGAGACGAGGAATGCTCACCTGGGCCGCTGTGTGTGTGCGTGATCAAACGGCCTCCACTCGTTCGTGCTCACGCAGTACAGCCAGCCGTCGCCTGCAACACACACACACACACAGAGAGATGAAGCTGTGCTGTCACACACACACACACAGATGAAGCTGTGCTGTCACTCACACACACATAGACAGATGAAGCTGTGCTGTCACTTACACACACACACACACACACACACACACACACAGACAGATGAAGCTGTGCTGTCACACACACACACACACACACACACAGATGAAGCTGTGCTGTCACACACACACACACACACACACACACTCAGATGAAGCTGTGCTGTCACTTACACACACACACACACAGACAGATGAAGCTGTGCTGTCACACACACACACACACAGACAGATGAAGCTGTGCTGTCACACACACACACACACACACAGACAGACAGATGAAGCTGTGCTGTCACACACTCACACACACAGACAGATGAAGCTGTGCTGTCACACACACACACACAGAGAGATGAAGCTGTGCTGTCACACACACACACACACAGAGAGATGAAGCTGTGCTGTCACACACACACACGCACACACACACACACACAGATGAAGCTGTGCTGTCACTCACACACACACACACACACACACACACACAGACAGATGAAGCTGTGCTGTCACACACACACACACAGACAGACAGATGAAGCTGTGCTGTCACTTACACACACACACACACAGACAGATGAAGCTGTGCTGTCACACACACACAGACAGACAGATGAAGCTGTGCTGTCACACACACACACACACACACAGATGAAGCTGTGCTGTCACACACACACACACACACACACACACACACACACACACACAGAGATGAAGCTGTGCTGTCACACACACACACACACACACACACACACACACACACACAGACAGATGAAGCTGTGCTGTCACACACACACACACACACACACACATACAGATGAAGCTGTGCTGTCACTTACACACACACACACACACACAGACAGATGAAGCTGTGCTGTCACACACACACAGACAGACAGATGAAGCTGTGCTGTCACACACACACACACACACACACACAGAGATGAAGCTGTGCTGTCACACACACACACACACACACACACACACACACACACAGACAGATGAAGCTGTGCTGTCACACACACTCACACACACACACACACACACACAGATGAAGCTGTGCTGTCACTCTCACACACACACACACACACAGATGAAGCTGTGCTGTCACTCTCACACACACACACACACACACAGATGAAGCTGTGCTGTCACTCACACACACACACACACACACACAGATGAAGCTGTGCTTTCACACACACACACACACACACACACAGATGAAGCTGTGCTATCACACACACACACACACACAGACAGATGAAGCTGTGCTGTCACACACACTCACACACACACACACACACACACAGATGAAGCTGTGCTGTCACTCTCACACACACACACACACACAGATGAAGCTGTGCTGTCACTCTCACACACACACACACACACACAGATGAAGCTGTGCTGTCACTCACACACACACACACACACACACAGATGAAGCTGTGCTTTCACACACACACACACACACACACACAGATGAAGCTGTGCTATCACACACACACACACACACAGACAGATGAAGCTGTGCTGTCACACACACTCACACACACACACACACACACACAGATGAAGCTGTGCTGTCACTCTCACACACACACACACACACAGATGAAGCTGTGCTGTCACTCTCACACACACACACACACACACAGATGAAGCTGTGCTGTCACTCACACACACACACACACACACACAGATGAAGCTGTGCTTTCACACACACACACACACACACACACAGATGAAGCTGTGCTATCACACACACACACACACACAGACAGATGAAGCTGTGCTGTCACTAGTGGTGCAACGGATCATCATTGATCCGTGATCCGTTCGGATCAATATCTTCGGTTCGGCACACGCGTGATCCGCGGATTGATTTATGAAAAAAAAAAAATTGTGCGCATATTCAATCCACACACAGCGTGATCATGGCGAACGGAGGAGCTTGAACGCCCCGCGTCATTTAAATCCCCTGTATGGGAGCATGTTGGCTTCCCTGTCAAATATAATGATGAAGGAAAGAGGTTAGTGGATAAAACCGTGACAATGTGTAGGCACTGTGGCAGCATGGCCACGCATTTGAAGCGACATCGCCCCGATGTTTCACTCACAGGAGTGAAAACGAAGGCTGCTCAACAACCGCTTATCACCGCGGCATTTAAGCAGCCCCTTGTTGCACAATCAGAGCGGGCTAAAGCCATCACAAACGGCGTTCGCGCAGCACTACCCCTCGCTCGACCCTCTCTCTCTCGCGCGCACTCTCTCTCCCTCATATGAGGTGCCATCTACGGCTTAAATCAAACTTCATTCACGCACATATATATGAAACACTTGCATACACCTATACTAAGTAGTCAAACATGCATGTATACTGCTGAAAGCTCAAACAAATACATATGAAATGCACAGACACACCTAAAGTCGCTCACTCACGTACACGCAAACTTTACACACACGAGATGCGCGCACACGCAAACTCTCCACGCACATAATCATGAGAGACGCGCATACACACAAACTCGCGCACACACAAACTCTCCACGCACATACTCATATGAGACGAGCACACACACACAAACTCGCGCACAAACTCAATGAGACGCGAGCACACACACAAACTCTCCGCGAACATACTCATGAGACTCGAGCACACACACTAGCGCACATACTCATATGAGACGCATGCTCACACAGTACATGATGCATATGATTCTCAGTGTGAACATAAGTCACACATTGGTAAGTGCATTTTTTGTTAACAGAGAATGAGAGTCCATTGCTTTTATTGTTTTTGGTTTTGTTCATTTATTGCGGATATTTAAAATGTTTTCAGTGTTAAATAGTCTATAGAAATAAGTTTATTGATCTTTGAAAAGGTATACCTGCATTATTATGCCATTATCATTATTTTAGATGAAAATGGTCTCAGAACGACAATATTATCGTTTATTATCAATATTATCGTTTATCGCAATAATTTCTTGGACAATTTATCGTCCAGCAAAATTTGTTATCGTGAAAGGCCTAGCTATCAGTGTGTTTATAGGTGCAGACATGAGGCAATTTATTTTTTATTTTTTTGCTGATCCGAAAAATGATC
>NW_027509214.1:1232500-1270000 GCF_051911475.1 Siphateles boraxobius
CACAGATCCTGCTGCAACACCACATTAGATCAAGCTCAGCTTTAGCACCTTCGTGATTGGCTGACTCCACGAGGACGTCTCCAGATCCAGGATGTGTATGTGATTGTTCCAGCCTCGTCCTGTTTGGTTCCCCTGAAAAACAGCACACCTGAGTCTCGTCTGTGTCACACACACACACACACACACACACACACACACACACACACACTCTATGTTCCTTTTAAGAAAGAAATGGTGTCTGTGAGGATTTTCAGTCAGGATTTAGACCGCACCATAGCACTGAGACAGCTCTCATTAGAGTCACATGTGACTTGCTCTTATCATCCGATCGTGGTTGTATCTCTCTATTAGTGCTACTTGATCTTAGTGCTGCATTTGACACTATCGACCACAACATTCTCTTAAATAGACTTGAAAACTATGTTGGCATTAGTGGAATTGCATTAGCATGGTTTAAATCATTTATCTGACCGTTATCAGTAGGGATGGGCATTCGATTAAATTTTCTTAGTCGATCGTCGGGAGAATTAACGATCGACTATCGATTAATCATTAATATTTTTTTATTCAAATTCATTATTTATTTAACTTTTTATAAATTAAAAAGGCAATGAAAATACAAAAATACAGCGTGTTTTTCCTCGATTAGATCTTTATTACAAGATGATCAACTTGTGGCAGTAAAACTGGACGTTCGGTTAGGCTAAACTTGAAGATATGCGCGCGGTGCTCGAAAGCAACGGAACCTGCAGCTGCGAGTTGGCGTTCTTAAACAGAGACCCTCGTTTGTTCCAAAATAATAAATAATAATAAAAAATCATGTTAAACAATAACTTAACCAAAAACATAATAATACTTAGATCTGACAGGTTTTGTCAAAATGTAACTCAAAACTATCCAAGAACGAAGTCGAGAAAGAGGGTGAGAGAGATTACTGTAACAATCAATTAGGCTAGGCTACTTAACAAAGCCTCATAAAAAATAACTAGTAACTCACATACAACTTCTACACCAGTCTACTGATTTTTGTTGAGAAAGATAAGCATGTTGATGACATGATCTGGGGTCAGACGCGACCGCAACTTGACCGTCAAGCCTCGTTTACACTTTCGCCTGGCTCTGCAGCGCGAGTCTCCACAGACTGCGCGCGCACCTCCCCAAACAGACGAGGCGTTTATACTCGACGCGCTCGCCTGTGAAACACCGAATACCGCAATGACGTCATTTTTGCCGCGCTAACCTTCGCGCTCGTGCGGACGCGTCGAGTGTAAACAAGGCTTCAGTCCAGCCGCTGAAAACACCTGCTCTGAGGGGACTGACGTTGCCGGGATGCACAGGTACCTCCGCGCTAACTTGACCAGCCCGGGGAACACGTTCACGTTCCGCAGCAGCATTAGTTTAATGATAATCGATAACAAATTAACGTGATCGACGAAATTCTTAATGATCAATAATCGATCGTCGATTAATCATGCCCATCCCTAGTTATCAGTTTGTAGCAGTAAATGAAGAGATGTCTTATCGATCACAAGTTCAGTATGGTGTACCACAAGGCTCAGTACTAGGACCGTTGCTATTCACTCTGTACATGCTACCCTCTCACACACACACACACACTCTGTACATGCTACCCTTAGGAGATATCATTAGGAAGCACTAATTTAAAACTTACCAATCCACAAAATTAACGGAATGCATAGCTGATATAAAAAACTGCATGACTAGTAATTTCCTACTACTTAATTCTGAAAAAACAGAGATTCTAATTATTGGACAAAAAACTTCCTCATGTAATAACCTAGAATACTGTTTAACACTTGATGGCTACTCTGTCAAGTCCTCGTCGTCGGTTAGGAACCGGTGTGTGTGTGTGTGTGTGTGTGTGGGCTCTTTGATACCAATCTTTCATTTGAAAGCCACGTTTCTAGTTTACGTTTCACGTAAAACTGCATTCTTCCATCTTAAAAATATATCTAAATTACGACATATGTTTTCAATGAAAAATAGGGAACAGTTAGTTCATGCGTTCTTAGCCTGGTAGTGATGGTGTACACACTCTCACAAACATCTGTGTCACGCATGACGTCTTCTGATGAACACGGACTCACCATCAGCGAGTTCTCATCCAGCTCAAACGTTCCTCTGTGACCGGGCTGTGCGGTGTAGCCGTAGCCTCCGAAATACACCAGCCTGTGGAGACAGAGCAGAGGAAGTGTGTGTGTGACCTCACTGATGACATCAACTAGTGTCTGACTGGCCTGATGAACACACACCTGTTTCTGTGGACCCAACAGCCCAGTTTGTCTTTGCAGGTCGGAGCCAGACCCGTCAGACTCATCTTCTCCCAGCGGAGCGCAGGCGTTCGCAGCGGCAGACGGTAAACCTGAGCGACACACACATCTGGAGCTTCAGACACACACACACCAACATCTGAAGCTTCAGACACACACACCAACATCTGGAGCTTCAGACACACACACACCAACATCTGGAGCTTCAGACAGACAGACACACACACACACACACACACACACCAACATCTGGAGCTTCAGACACACACACACCAACATCTGGAGCTTCAGACACACACACACCAACATCTGGAGCTTCAGACAGACAGACACACACACACACACACACACACCAACATCTGGAGCTTCAGACACACACACACCAACATCTGGAGCTTCAGACACACACACACACACACACACCAACATCTGGAGCTTCAGACACACACACACACACCAACATCTGGAGCTTCAGACACACACACACACACTCACACACACACACACACACACACACACACACACACACACACACACACACACCAACATCTGGAGCTTCAGACACACACACACCAACATCTGGAGCTTCAGACAGACAGACACACACACACACACACACACACCAACATCTGGAGCTTCAGACACACACACACCAACATCTGGAGCTTCAGACACACACACACACACACACACCAACATCTGGAGCTTCAGACACACACACACACACCAACATCTGGAGCTTCAGACACACACACACACACTCACACACACACACACACACACACACACACACACACACACACACACACACCAACATCTGGAGCTTCAGACACACACACACACACACACACACACCAACATCTGGAGCTTCAGACACACACACACACACACACACCAACATCTGGAGCTTCAGACACACACTCACACACCAACATCTGGAGCTTCAGACACACACTCACACACCAACATCTGGAGCTTCAGACACACACACACACACCAACATCTGGAGCTTCAGACACACACACACACACACACACACACACACACACACACCAACATCTGGAGCTTCAGACACACACACACAACATCTGGAGCTTCAGACACACACACCAACATCTGGAGCTTCAGACACACACACACACACACCAACATCTGGAGCTTCAGACACACACATACACACACACCAACATCTGGAGCTTCAGACACACACATACACACACACCAACATCTGGAGCTTCAGACACACACACACACACACACCAACATCTGGAGCTTCAGACACACACACAGTGCAGGGATCATTATAGTGTTTGTGTGGTTATAAAGCCTCACTGTGTTGGTGTTTCCTCTGGCCTGGTGTCCGCCGAACACGTACAGAACTCCGTCCACACTGGAGCCGCAGCCGCCCGACATGGAGTCCGGCACCTCGCCCTCGGAGCGCTGCACACGCCTGCACACACACACACACACTATCAGCAGCAGCTCGAGCGCCTCACCCGCCTGCACACACTAGAGGATGGATACCCGACCCGAGCCCGATGGGACCCGTCGGTACCGACGGGCCGGGCCGGGTTCGGACAGATATTTAGAAATTATGTTCGGGTCGGGCTCGGTCACATCAGCGCGATATGGCATTGAACATTTTAAATTTAAAACAGCTTATTATGTTGGTACCCAATGTGCCTGATGCTTTCACGTGATGCAAACGTTCGTTTTTGTGATTAAAATACATGTAAAATATTACCATAACATCTGTCTTCCTGTGTGCGGAAATTTGTTTATGTAGCCGTGACAACGAAACACTTGCATGCGCGCCTGCGTTAAGTGCTCTTGTTTCTCCGTGCGCGCTGATGCACTCATCCTGCTGACATTTCCGAATGTCTTCCTACAGTTGCTTAATACAAGCAGGCTTTCCACACAAACAAACGCACATGTGTCATTAGTATGAGAAAAAAATGGGATTTAACTGTCGGTCTCGGCTCGGACATAAATATCTTTATGCCTGTCGGGCTCGGGTCGGGTTCGGTTACTGCTCTGTTGGACGCGGGCAAATTCGGCCCGATCCGCACTCTAGCACATACACACACACACACACACCGTCAGCAGCAGCTCGAGCGCATCACACACACACACACACACACACACCGTCAGCAGCAGCTCGAGCGCCTCACACACACACACACAAACCGTCGGCAGCAACTAGAGCGCCTCACACACACACACACACACACACACACACACACACACACACACACACACACACACACACACACACACACACCGTCCGTTAGCAGTAGTGTGTGAGTGTGTTCGTCACGCTCAGGGAACTCACCATCTTCCTGTCTCCATGTTGTAGATCCAGATTTCATTCTTCGGCAAGTACAAGTCAGTGAATTCAGTAGCTTCAGCATCTGCATTCTGATAAAGGATAGAGTTCTGTTTACAGAGTTAGGGTGAGATGACCTTCACGTAAGGGATAATGCACATCCAGCCGGTTATTATCTCAGAATAAACCCGACAGGGTGTTTCAGGATCAGGGGCCTGTACCATGATGGTAGTTGAACAAACTCAGGGTTACATGATTAGTTTAGAGTTGACAAAACCAAACCAATCCAACCAGGCTTTGTTGGTACCATGATGCTGATCATCAACTTTCTCTGTCAACTCAGGCTTTGATCCTGAGTTTAGGAGTTTAAGTGTGACATCAGTAGCGAACAGCCAATCACACGTTGAGAGAGAGTGAAACTGAGATTAATTTCTCGCGAGAGAAGCAGAGCAATTCACTTATTAAATAAAAGTATTAAAATATTAAGAATTTAAACAAATTTACACAGCAAGAAGAAAACAGCTGTCTATGAAAGAGGACAACTAAAAGAAAGTCTCGCTACTGTATTTCAGTGCAAGTAAAAGTTCTGAAGTTATTTTATACATCTGATAAAGGTATAGAGAGAATTGAACATATAAGCTCACATGTAGTCATTTTATTGCTTCATCTATTGATGCTAAAGCGTATTTATATTACCTTTATATATTTATTCATTTAAACTGCGTAATAATAATTGATGAACTAAAATTGTACATGTGTGATTGATAAAGGGTATAATAATTACATAAATAATATCTAAATCATACAAATTTATTATTCTAAATAAGCATCACTAAAAACCAGACAATTTTGTCTTTAAAAATCATTTGCTATGTAGTGACCTTTAATTTTGAGTAGAAACAGGTGGAGTGACTTTATCGCATCAGACATGTGTCACTTTGCTCACAGCTGATTGGTCCAAGTTCGGTTTGCAACCTCTTACCTAGAACATAACCTGCCCTGGACCAGGTTAGCCGTGGAGCGTAAGTTACTATGGCGATGAACACTGCTAAAAGCCAAACCACTTTCATGGTCCCTAAAACCCAGGGTTGACGCAAATTAAACTGAAACATAGCTGGCTAGCCACCTAAACCGGCTTCATGGTATAGACCCCAGGTCTTTCTATCAGCCTGAAGGGGGTTTATTCTGACATAACACACACACACCTGAAGGGGTTTATTCTGAGATAACACACACACACCTGAAGGGGTTTATTCTGAGATAACACACACACACCTGAAGGGGGTTTATTCTGAGATAACACACACACCTGAAGGGGTTTATTCTGAGATAACACACACACACCTGAAGGGGTTTATTCTGAGATAACACACACACCTGAAGGGGGTTTATTCTGAGATAACACACACACCTGAAGGGGTTTATTCTGAGATAACACACACACACCTGAAGGGGTTTATTCTGACATAACACACACACACCTGAAGGGGTTTATTCTGAGATAACACACACACACCTGAAGGGGTTTATTCTGAGATAACACACACACACCTGAAGGGGGTTTATTCTGAGATAACACACACACACCTGAAGGGGTTTATTCTGAGATAACACACACACACCTGAAGGGGTTTATTCTGAGATAACACACACACACCTGAAGGGGTTTATTCTGAGATAACACACACACACCTGAAGGGGGTTTATTCTGAGATAACACACACACACCTGAAGGGGGTTTATTCTGAGATAACAACCGGCTGTATGTACATTATCCCGCTTTATTGCATGGATACTTGCCACATACTAAATAAATAATTAGACACGAAATATTGAGCTGAAATATTTTACTTTCATTAAACGCAAACCTTCTGCGGATGAGCCTGTGTTTCTGTTTTCAGCGGTTGTTATATAGGAATAACATACCGCTGGATGTGTGATTGACCGATCAGAATCAAGTATTCCCCAGAGTACTGTAATAAACGTGTAATAAACAGTATAGCGTCTGGTGTTATACCTTATATCCTCCCCAGACGAACATGCAGGAGCCGTCGGTGACCGCGATGTGTCCGCTGCGCTCCGCTGGACTGGCTCTGGACACACACACCTCCTCCTCCTGCAGCCAGAAGCCTTCGTCCTCCTCACCCTCCTCATCCTCCTCGCCTCCTGCGTCCCACTCAAACTCACGCTCATCCTCGTCCTCCATGTTCTGGACAAGATCTTCTTCCATGTCAGACCGTCACTAGAATGAGACACATTTCAATGAAGCATCTACTGTTCATCTGCAGGCTGCTTGTACACACACACACACACACACACAAACACACTCTCTCTCACTCGCTCTCAATCCCATCGGAACAGAAAGAAGTCAATTTTGTTTCATGTATTTATAATATGGATAAAATCACTATAGAGCTTCATATATCCTGTCAGTGTGGCCACAGATTAAACAATCCGTTTCATTGATAATAATCAGTTGTATTATTGATCAAATCGAGTGAATTATCTTCACGGGTCGTGTTGTTTTGATTGAGCAGCTGATGCGCGATCACCGCTACAGTCTAATGACAGAAAACTACTCACACGAACGGAAACTACTAATGCTGTCACTTCTGTGTGATAAACGAGCGGAGAGTCATGGAGAGGAGCTTGTTGTCATAAGCAGCGCTGCTCGTTTGAATTAAAACTGTTTTTATTTCAGAAAGGCCTCACCGGAAATATCTTCTGGTAAAATGATGCCGCCATATTAGTGAGGTCAGTCACTGACTGCGCATGTGCTACGCTTGGAAGCGCGCGTTACGCAACAGATTAAACATGAAACATCTTTTTCGTCTGCTGGTTTAAACAAGATCTTGTGCTCCAAGATTAGTTATTTTACTCAATCGGTCTGAGTTTTGGCTGAAATTGTGCTATGGATCTGCCGGTTTTCTAATTAGCCGATTTTGAACGGAAGAAGCGCGAGTGCCTCAGAACTTCAGGTTTGTTTATTTGTCTATGTAACGTTATTTCAGTCTGAGCTTATTTAGTTATTTACCAAACACGTGTATACTGACCTATACCAACCAGTTAGTCTTCGTAACCAGCTAGTAATCGACACAGTATTCACACACAGTGTTGTAGATATTAAATGGAGAAATATCTGTTTTAAGGCGAAATACTTGCAGAACATATGACCAAGATATAACTAACTTAACTGAGCCTAACTAGCACAGAGCCTAACTAACCCTGACTCTTCTGTTGTTGTGGTGTGTTAGTCCTGGATTTACACAGTGTCTCTCTCTCACACACACACACACACACACACACACACAGAGGCTGCTGAAAGATGAAGCTTCAGTGTGATGTGGAGGTTGTTAACCGGATGTTACCGACATTCGGTCTGAAGAATAAAGGCAAACCCAGTCGGGCTGTTTTATCCATCGGGAAGCAGGACAGAAGCTCTCAGAACCACAGCCTGTTCCTGCTGATCTGCACTGCCAAAGACAGAAGCGGGTCCAAATACAAGGCAAGCGTTCCTCATGGCCCGCTCCGGCAGATCTGTCCTCTGTTCTCCTCCAGGTCTTCAATCTGTGTGTGTTTTCTCTGCAGCTGAAGGAGAACATTGAGAAGTTCTTCACATGGTTCGTGGAAGAGGGCAAAGCCACGGTTCGCCTGAAGGAGCCTGCGATCGACATCTGTCTGAGTAAAGTAAAGATGTGCTCTCAGTTCTACTGGAGAAAGTCTTGAGCTGTCATGTTTGTAATGACACCAGTGTGTTTTAAATCAATGTTGATAAATGTTATTACTGTTATTAAATGTTATTACTATTTTTTTATTCTTGAAACCAGCAAACTGATAATCTAATGATAAATGAGTTGATGACTCATGTAAGGATTTTAATCTGATCAAAATGTAAAGAATTTTGATCAAGTTTTTTGTGAATATAAATGTTTTCTCTGACTGTTATTGAATCAGCTACTCTGATATAAAATAAGGGAGTTTCCATTTTAAGTGTTACATTGCAACATTAAGCTTGAAACAAGTCTTTCTGTGAGAATAATGGGATAATACACTGGATTGATAAACCCTCTGTTTTGTTGATATAGCAGAGATTCTTTTTACACTTTTATCAGTTATTATCAGTCATATTGCATCAGTGTTGAGTTTATACTCTGACTGTAATTCTCAGTAATCTGACCTGGTTATCAGAAGCCGAGGGAATATTCTACTTCCCGCAGACCTGCTTTTGCATTAATAGAATTCTGATGCTAATAAAATCTGCTTCCACAACGCTTGATGGGTGTGTGTGTGTGTGTGTGTGTGTGTGTTTTTTCAGGCCGACACCAGCAGCTTGAAGAGCTTCCTGTCCGCCGCGCGACTGGCTCACAGAGGAAGTGACACGGACTCGCTCCCGCTATCCTCCCTCGGCCCGGTCCGCGCCCGCGACGTGGAGAAGCCAAAGAAAAAGCTCAGCGTTCTGTCTAAGAAGGACTACCCGCTAGCGTCCAGCTTCCCGTTCTCCCTGGAGCAGCTGCAGGTATCGTACTGCCGGCTGACCCGCGTGGACATGCGGATGCTAGCGCTGCGCTCGCTGCGCCGGCTCGACCTTAGCAACAACCACATCCGTAAGCTGCCTGTCACCATCGGGGACCTGCGCTGCCTCGCGGAACTCATCCTGCACAACAACCGGCTGGAAAGCTTCCCTGACGCCCTGTGTGAGTCCACTCTCCAGACCTCACTGCAGCATCTGGACCTGAGCCAGAACCAGCTGACGGTTCTGCCCGCGCGCTTCTGCCAGCTACGGCACCTGGTGAACCTGCGCCTGGACGCTAACCAGCTCCAGCGGCTCCCGTTCCACATCGGCCGGCTCTCCAAGCTACGCTTCCTGTCCGCGGCTCAGAACCAGCTCTCTGTACTTCCTGCGGGCTTCAGGAAGCTGTGCCTGGAGAACCTGGACCTGTTCGGGAACCCGTTTACTCAAGCCAACGTTCTGGAGCACACGATCCATCTCACGTTCCCGCTGACGCTTCAGGAGCTTACGGCGCGCGCTGTGGTCGATCTCAGGTGAGCTAACGCAGGTCTGCTGACGTCACGTGCTCATGCTATTGTTAGGGATGGGCATTTCAAGCAAAAATAATATTCGATGATTGCAGGGAATTATTCGAAAAATCACACCCCTCCCCACACGCATGTATAGGCTACACAGCAGAGCATGTGAGCGGAATATTCCTCTTTATTCCAGCGCGCTCCACTCAATCACTCATGGCACAAGCCATCGCTCCAATCATGATCCGCTCACCGGTAAACAGCGTTCGCTCAAATCCCGCTCCGACAATTAATTTCTCTGTACTATACTATACGTGTTGTAGCCATTGAAGAAAACGTATTTAAGTTTCATATTTATGTTTAAATATAACATTATTTTTTTTATTTAATCTATGCTGATTATATCAAAAGTGAACAGCATGAGTAAGATAGGATCATAGGATGCGCAATATATGGGGATAAATATGGAGTGGGTCAGACATGATTTTGACCTTTTGTTTTGTATAAAGCCTTTCTTTAAAGTAAATTTCGTTTTGTATAAATTGTATCTTAATTTTAATCAATGTTTCATCAACAAATTGCCTCGATTTAATAAATAAGAAGCAAATATAGCAGACAATATAATCAGGACATGGAGGCGCTGGTGTGATCACTTGCATTGCTCGTCTCATAAATGAACCGAAACTCAGCGTATAAGCTGCCTCACAGACCTGAGAAATATATATAGAAAGCTTGAAATGTCTACTTGTAAACAAATCAATTCAAATGAAAAGAAACCGACTACTCTCTGCTTATGTAATCCGTGTGAAATGTGCATTTCTCTCTATAGTCGCGTTCACTACTGCGAAGATGGCGAGTCAGTATCGTCAACTTTATCTCTGCAGCCGACACTGATACAGGAAACACTAGTTTGTTAAAAAACAATTGAAATGTCTCCTTGCTATATTTGACATATTCATAATCATTCATTCTTTGTGGCAAGCTTTATGCGTGCGCTTGAGTGCGGAATATATTACATAAACGCTTGATATGGTTTAGTATTCTCTCCAGTATATATTTAAGTAATTAAATTAATATAAATATGCGATTAGTTGACTAATGGTTTAAATGAACAATAGTCGACTAGAAATTTTTTTTATAAGTGGGCAGCCCTACTTATTTCACATATTTTCATAGGGCATTCTGGGTTGGTTAGGGTAACATAATCTTCATAAAGACGCTCTCGCTCACATGATCTGGGGTGCTTCTCAATATCCCTCCTCGCTCCTCCATCCTCTGACCCGGAAAACGATCAAGCTCATCTTGAAAGACATCTCAATTCTCTAACAGCACCGTGAGGATCGAGGAGCTTCCAGAGGAGTCATGAGCAGGAGACACGGGTGGATCCTTTACGGAAGAGTTTTATTGACTAAACAAGACGCACGTATAAATTCTCCTCCCCTTTCACATCGGTCACAATCATTTTAATTTATACTTTACTTTTGCAGTTTAAATAAACCACACATCTCACATATTTCAACAGGGTATCTTGATTTATTATTTATAATTAATTTCCTTAACAACCAAACTAAAACAAAAAACTGGCAGATCCTTTGAGCGCAGCTGATGACGATGTGAAGTGACGCTCGAGTGATCAAGTATTCCAATGTTTAAATAAGCTTTCTTTCGATTCCTCCGTCCTTCCCTCGCGTCCTATAGGAGAGGAGCTGAGACGCGAGGAAAGGAAGCCAGGATGCAAAAATGAGAATTGAGAAGCACCCCTGGTGTGAGACGTTGTGTTCTTCTGTTGTCTGAGTTGATTGACAGCTTTTAGGTGCGTTATTGGCAGCGCCACCCACTGGTTACATGAACGTGTCGCACCGCATCAGTACCGAAAACATGGGGATTTTTTTTTAGAAAATAATGGCACAACCTATTCGTTATTCTATAATTAAATCAACTAATCGAATATTAGAAAATCGTGACTCATCCCTACCTAACGTGTGCTTGTTCTTGTGTTCAGAATCATGCTAATGTGTTCTTGTGTTCAGGATCCCACTAACTTGTGCTTTTGTTCAGGATCATGCTAACCAGAGTTTCCGCTAGAAAAAAAATCGTTTTACGGACATTTTGATGATATGCCGGTCAAATATCGCCTCTTAATTAGTCAAGTTGGGGAAAACTGGAGGCAGGCTATGTAACTTAAAAAATGACATAATCATGTCGTATAGAATGCAACATGTTTGCAGTGGCGGCTGGTGATCGTTATTTTTGGGGGGGTCCAGTGTTTTCCCTAGAAATTTTTCCAGCAGCGGTGCTGTTACGTGCCCAAGGTTGTTACCAAGCCGCGAGTGGTGGGGTCCGGGGGCATGCACCCTGGAAGATTTTTTAAAAAAAAAACCCTTAAACCATGACTTCTGGCAAGTTTTGTGGATAGAAATGGACATTTTAAGAAAAACAAATATGACATACCATCAACTGATTCAAGGCATGATTATTGCAGCACGTACCTTGAACTGCAGTCACAAACAGAAACCTTAATTTTATAATTTTAGACAGGATTAGTCATGTTTTTCTTTTGTGTTCATTTTCAGCTTGGTAGAAATTGTTTAGGGGAAAAATGAAACTGCACAACCCAGAAAAAGATTATTTACAATTTATTGAAAATGTTATGTTAATGGGAAAGGCCACACCCAATCTGTGAGCACTTAATTTTTCTGGCCTTTTCATAGAAGATCTCTAAGGCTCTTTGGTAATTGAATGATTGTGGGGGTATTTTTTGTTTTTGCAAGAAGTCTTATGCTCATCTAGCCTGCATTTATTTAATTTAAAAAAAAACAGTAGCCTAATATTGTGAAATATTATTACATGATGTTCTTTTTAACTTTTTATTAATCAAAGAATCTTTGAAAAAAAAGAAAAAGAGCATCACATATCATATTAGAATGATTTCTGAAGGACACCAACAAGTTTAGTAGACTCATCTGAAAAATTAAATATGATTTAACTTTAACTATCAGGACTGTGAGCAGTAGGTGATACTTCCTCGTCATCATGGAGAGCGCAGTTCGTACCGCTTTCTCCTTTCCACAAGCGCTTGCTCTCCCGTGGCGTCTGTCGTTGCTATGCAACCATGAACAGAGGCGCGCTTGGGAAAAAGAGCGCGCCGGCCGCATTTGAAATAATGAATTTGCACGCGCAAAAAACGCGCTATGTGAACGACCCTTATGGCAACGTGACATTAGCCTAATCGAAAATATTTCCATATGTGGCTCTTTCCTCCTTGTGTACAAGTGGGTTCAGAGCCACCGCATGCAGCGCCGCCGGTCGCCATGTCTCAGTGTTTTTAGGTGTGTACGTGAATGAAGAGAATGTCGTGATATTACTGATCATGGAAAGATTTTACAGCGGCGCTGAAAATCCAGCGGCGGCGCTGCGCCGCTGCTGAATACATTGTAGGGGAAACACTGGGGGTGAAATAAATGTCAGATAGCTGTTTGAGGTCTCTTACCCCAGTTATTGTCCAAAAAACTTCAGTGCCGTCACGTTTCTAATGACAGGCGTGGGTGAAGCTCCGGGTGAAGCTCGTCCTCTGTCACTGGCTGCTGCCAGATTTGTAAATCGGGTTGGTCCGGTCCGAGATCCTTTATCCTTTTTTTTTTTTTTTCTTCCAGCGAATGCCTTGTGAAAGGGTTTTTTTGTAAATCAATGACGGGTTAAATTTGGTTTACTGCTCCCATTATCTCTACGAAAGTGATCAGCCTAGCAAGGTTTTGTCGTAGTCGCCTGCGCACTCGCAGTAGTGGCCCAAGAGCGTAAAGTTGAATCACAGGCGACGAGAACCAATCAGATTGGATAAAATAACATGCATCAAATTCTGATTCGCCAGGGACGCAGCGACCAGGGATGGCGGCGCCCAGCGCCTTCTATTGACGAGCCCCACTAGCCTAACTTTCAAATAGACGGAAAAAAACATGAACGTCCGGTGGTGGTGGAGCTCTGGCTCTGGACATCCGAGGCTTCAGGCGTTCCTGATTCACCATCGTCCGTCGCGTCTGGCCTCTGAAAAAAGCTTTTAAGGCTAGTCTGGCCGGGCCTGGCCATATTTGAAACGTCTCACTCAATCTTTCTTCTTAAGGTCTATATTACAGCCGTTTTAGGTGTGCGCTTTATTTGAAATGTAGCATGCGATGTTGTTTAATAACTTTCAAACGGTAGAGTAGGGCTGGTCCGAATACCATTTTTTGAGCTTCGAAGCTTCGGTAGTAATGAACATCGAATATTCGAAGCTTCGGAATCTCTATAGCCTATGTCTGTCTGTCCGTTGCATTTTGATTATGTCGAGAACCGTTCATCCAAACGACTTCACAAGGGAGTGCAGTTTCGTATTTGGTGCAATATAGATAGACAGGCGAGACGCGACACGTTCAGAATTAATAAACTTATAATAAACTACAGAACTGCATGAGCCGGATGCGCGCGCGCCTCACGCGAGCAGAGCTTAAATGCTCCGAGAATGGACACTGCACTAGTGATATAAAACACACACAGGTCTGTTAACTTAAGCAATATTTTTAATAAGGTAGTCTAATATTTTTCTCACTAACAAATTACTGACAAAGTAGGGTAGATTTAAATAAAGAAGCGGCGCCCCTCATGCATGCAGGGCATATATGCTCCGAGAACGGACACTGCGCTAGTGATATAACACACACACACACACACACACACACGTCTTTTAACTTAAGCAATATTTTTAATAAGGTAGTCTTATAATATTTTTCTCACTGACAAAGTAGGGTAGATTTAAATAAATAAAAACGAAATTTAAATAAATAAAAACGAAATTTAAATACAGAAAAACGAAATTTAAATAAAGAAAAACTAAAAATAAACGTGACGTCCCAGTAAAATCTCAAAGTCTCCTATATTTAGCTGTAGATTAATTTAGATTGATAAGGGTAAAAAGGATAATACATTTTGTTTCTATTATTCTATGTTCCACAATGTCAAAGCAACGCAGCTTAACCCAAAACACAAGCTCATGCACTTCTGTCCATACACACTCCGCTGTTCTGCGCTCTAGTCAGAGAATACTCCCGTTGCAGGAACACATTTAGTAGTCCAAGAAGCAGCAAATATATTTATTAACATATAACTTCGTTATATCTACTTAAGTATTATATTTCACCAGATTTTATAGTGTAAAACATATTCAAGCTCGAATGAGAACCGTTTCGAGGGGGATGCCAGGTGTGCACAAAAAAAAAGAATATTCGAATGTCACATTTTCAAATCGAATACCAACACACCGAACGAATATTCGAATATCCGGGTCCAGCCCTACCGTAGAGCCTGTTCCTTTATAACATAGCCAAAGGTCGGTGTATTTTTGCTTTATACATTTTAGGCTTCTTCCCGAATTCAGATTGTGTTAGGGGAGTGGGATTATTAGCCAATTTTAATCGGACAATTTGACCGGAGAGATTTAATTTTGTCGGACATTTCATTTTTTCCCCGGCCAATGTCCGGTAATTACCGGACAATGGAAACTCTGATGCTAACGTGTGCTTGTGTTCTTGTGTTCAGAATCATCCTAACGTGTGCTTGTGTTCATGATCATGCTAACGTGTGTTTGTGTTCAGAATCATGCTAACATGTACTTGTGTTCAGAATCATGCTAACATGTGCTTTTGTTCAGGATCATGCTAACGTATTCTTGTGTTCAGGATCATGCTAACGTGTGCTTGTGTGTTCTTGTGTTCAGAATCATCCTAACGTGTGCTTGTGTTCATGATCATGCTAACATGTACTTGTGTTCAGAATCATGCTAACATGTGCTTTTGTTCAGGATCATGCTAACGTATTCTTGTGTTCAGGATCATGCTAACGTGTGCTTGTGTGTTCTTGTGTTCAGGATCATGCTAACGTGTGCTTGTGTTCAGGATCATGCTAACTTGTTCTTGTGTTCAGGATCATGCTAACGTGTGCTTGTGTTCAGGATCATGCTAACGTGTGCTTGTGTGTTCTTGTGTTCAGAATCATCCTAACGTGTGCTTGTGTTCATGATCATGCTAACGTGTGTTTGTGTTCAGAATCATGCTAACATGTACTTGTGTTCAGAATCATGCTAACGTGTGCTTTTGTTCAGGATCATGCTAACGTATTCTTGTGTTCAGGGATCATGCTAACGTGTGTGCTTGTGTTCAGGATCATGCTAACGTGTGCTTGTGTTCTTGTGTTCAGGATCATGCTAACGTGTGCTTGTGTGTTCTTGTGTTCAGAATCATCCTAACGTGTGCTTGTGTTCATGATCATGCTAACGTGTGTTTGTGTTCAGAATCATGCTAACATGTACTTGTGTTCAGAATCATGCTAACGTGTGCTTTTGTTCAGGATCATGCTAACGTATTCTTGTGTTCAGAATCATGCTAACGTGTGCTTTTGTTCAGGATCATGCTAACGTATTCTTGTGTTCAGGATCATGCTAACGTGTGTGCTTGTGTTCAGGATCATGCTAACGTGTGCTTGTGTGTTCTTGTGTTCAGGATCATGCTAACGTGTGCTTGTGTTCAGGATCATGCTAACGTGTTCTTGTGTTCAGGATCATGCTAACGTGTGCTTGTGTGTTCTTGTGTTCAGGATCATGCTAACGTGTGCTTGTGTTCAGGATCATGCTAACGTGTTCTTGTGTTCAGGATCATGCTAACGTGTGCTTGTGTTCTTGTGTTCAGGATCATGCTAACGTGTGCTTGTGATCAGGATCATGCTAACGTGTGCTTGTGTGTTCTTGTGTTCAGGATCATGCTAACGTGTTCTTGTGTTCAGGATCATGCTAACGTGTTCTTGTGTTCAGGATCATGCTAACGTGTTCTTGTGTTCAGGATCATGCTAACGTGTTCTTGTGTTCAGGATCATGCTAACGTGTGCTTGTGATCAGGATCATGCTAACGTGTGCTTGTGTTCAGGATCATGCTAACATGTGCTTGTGTGTTCTTGTGTTCAGGATCATGCTAACGTGTTCTTGTGTTCAGGATCATGCTAACATGTTCTTGTGTTCAGGATCATGCTAACGTGTTCTTGTGTTCAGGATCATGCTAACATGTTCTTGTGTTCAGGATCATGCTAACGTGTGCTTGTGTTCTTGTGTTCAGGATCCCGCACGGGCCTCACCTCGTCCCCTTCCAGGTGTGTGACGAGCTGGACTTCTGTAAGGTGTGTGACTGCGGGCGCGCGTGTGTGAACTCCTTCATCCAGACGGCGGTGGGCATGAACCTGCACCTGGTGTCGCACACGGTGGTTCTGGTGGACAACATGGGCGGCACCGAGGCCCCGGTGCAGAAACACTTCTGCTCTCTCGTGTGTTACTGCGAGTTCATGGACGGCTGCGTGCAGCGCGACCTCAGATGACCCCGCTTGTGTTTCTGTGTTTATTCTCTTTTATCTTTTTGTGGAAAAGACTACAAATTCCTGCAACACAACAAATGCTTTGTGAAACTAATAAAATGTAGTATAACAAAGAAACATGTTTTAAATGATTTCACACTACAGCCTATTTCTTCATATTTGTCCAATTTTCTTTTATTTCAATCAAGTTTTATTTCTATTCGTTTTCCAATCTCAAGGTCAATCTCTGTTTTTTTGGTGATTTACAAAAAATATTTATCTTTTACTCAAGATTTAAACACTAAACATTACTCAGTTTATTTTAACTAATTAAATGACTTTCCAAGAATATAAATTTGACATTTAGTCCAAATCAAAGCGCAGAGTGTTCTGGAAACGCAAGGCGGCCGAG
This sequence comes from Siphateles boraxobius, assembly GCF_051911475.1. Classification (NCBI taxonomy): domain Eukaryota; kingdom Metazoa; phylum Chordata; class Actinopteri; order Cypriniformes; family Leuciscidae; genus Siphateles; species Siphateles boraxobius. Next base: position 1,249,920 of record NW_027509214.1, read on the forward strand.
GTCATGTGACTGGTCTCACTCAGCACTGGGTCCTCCAACTGTATCCCAGCATTCCCATCGCTCCCGCAGTCTCCTGAAGAACGCATCGTCTCTGGATCTTCAGCTTCCCGGGTAGAGTTGGGATCCTCCTGCTCCGTCACTTGCTGATGGATCAGTGTGTTGTTATCGGTCTGAAGTGACGTGTTTTCTGCCTCTTCATCCCTACCGTGGAGAAGGTGAGATTCCCTGACAAACCCCTGCAAACACACAGCAACCTCACTCATATCTACTGTAATATCAGATCAACATCACTCATATCTACTGTAATATCAGATCAACATCACTCATATCTACTGTAATATCAGATCAACATCACTCATATCTACTGTAATATCAGATCAACATCACTCATATCTACTGTAATATCAGATCAACCTCACTCATATCTACTGTAATATCAGATCAACATCACTCATATCTACTGTAATATCAGATCAACATCACTCATATCTACTGTAATATCAGATCAACATCACTAATATCTACTGTAATATCAGATCAACATCACTCATATCTACTGTAATATCAGATCAACATCACTCATATCTACTGTAATATCAGATCAACATCACTCATATCTACTGTAATATCAGATCAACATCACTAATATCTACTGTAATATCAGATCAACATCACTCATATCTACTGTAATATCAGATCAACATCACTAATATCTACTGTAATATCAGATCAACATCACTAATATCTACTGTAATATCAGATCAACATCACTCATATCTACTGTAATATCAGATCAACATCACTCATATCTACTGTAATATCAGATCAACATCACTCATATCTACTGTAATATCAGATCAACATCACTCATATCTACTGTAATATCAGATCAACATCACTCATATCTACTGTAATATCAGAGCAACATCACTAATATCTACTGTAATATCAGATCAACATCACTCATATCTACTGTAATATCAGATCAACATCACTCATATCTACTGTAATATCAGATCAACATCACTCATATCTACTGTAATATCAGATCAACATCACTAATATCTACTGTAATATCAGATCAACATCACTCATATCTACTGTAATATCAGATCAACATCATTAATATCTACTGTAATATCAGATCAACATCACTCATATCTACTGTAATATCAGATCAACATCACTCATATCTACTGTAATATCAGATCAACATCACTCATATCTACTGTAATATCAGATCAACATCACTCATATCTACTGTAATATCAGATCAACATCACTCATATCTACTGTAATATCAGATCAACATCACTCATATCTACTGTAATATCAGATCAACATCACTCATATCTACTGTAATATCAGCAACATCACTCATATCTACTGTAATATCAGATCAACATAACTCATATCTACTGTAATATCAGCAACCTCACTCATATCTACTGTAATATCAGATCAACATCACTCATATCTACTGTAATATCAGATCAACATCACTCATATCTACTGTAATATCAGCAACCTCACTCATATCTACTGTAATATCAGATCAACATCACTCATATCTACTGTAATATCAGATCAACATCACTCATATCTACTGTAATATCAGATCAACATCACTCATATCTACTGTAATATCAGATCAACATCACTCATATCTACTGTAATATCAGATCAACATCACTCATATCTACTGTAATATCAGATCAACATCACTCATATCTACTGTAATATCAGCAACCTCACTCATATCTACTGTAATATCAGATCAACCTCACTCATATCTACTGTAATATCAGCAACCTCACTCATATCTACTGTAATATCAGATCAACATCACTCATATCAACTGTAATATCAGATCAACATCATTAATATCAACTGTAATATCAGATCAACATCACTAATATCTACTGTAATATCAGAGCAACATCACTCATATCTACTGTAATATCAGATCAACATCACTCATATCTACTGTAATATCAGAGCAACATCATTAATATCTACTGTAATATCAGATCAACATCACTCATATCTACTGTAATATCAGATCAACATCACTCATATCTACTGTAATATCAGATCAACCTCACTCATATCTACTGTAATATCAGCAACCTCACTCATATCTACTGTAATATCAGATCAACATCACTCATATCAACTGTAATATCAGATCAACATCATTAATATCAACTGTAATATCAGATCAACATCACTAATATCTACTGTAATATCAGAGCAACATCACTCATATCTACTGTAATATCAGATCAACATCACTCATATCTACTGTAATATCAGAGCAACATCATTAATATCTACTGTAATATCAGATCAACATCACTCATATCTACTGTAATATCAGATCAACATCACTCATATCTACTGTAATATCAGAGCAACATCACTAATATCTACTGTAATATCAGATCAACATCACTCATATCTACTGTAATATCAGATCAACATCACTAATATCTACTGTAATATCAGATCAACATCACTCATATCTACTGTAATATCAGATCAACATCACTCATATCTACTGTAATATCAGAGCAACATCACTAATATCTACTGTAATATCAGATCAACATCACTCATATCTACTGTAATATCAGATCAACATCACTAATATCTACTGTAATATCAGATCAACATCACTCATATCTACTGTAATATCAGATCAACATCACTCATATCTACTGTAATATCAGATCAACATCACTCATATCTACTGAAATATCAGATCAACATCACTCATATCTACTGTAATATCAGATCAACATCACTCATATCTACTGTAATATCAGATCAACATCACTCATATCTACTGTAATATCAGCAACATCACTCATATCTACTGTAATATCAGATCAACATCACTCATATCTACTGTAATATCAGATCAACATCACTCATATCTACTGTAATATCAGATCAACATCACTAATATCTACTGTAATATCAGATCAACATCACTAATATCTACTGTAATATCAGATCAACATCACTAATATCTACTGTAATATCAGATCAACATCACTCATATCTACTGTAATATCAGATCAACATCACTCATATCTACTGTAATATCAGATCAACATCACTCATATCTACTGTAATATCAGATCAACATCACTAATATCTACTGTAATATCAGATCAACATCACTCATATCTACTGTAATATCAGATCAACATCACTAATATCTACTGTAATATCAGATCAACATCACTAATATCTACTGTAATATCAGATCAACATCACTCATATCTACTGTAATATCAGATCAACATCACTCATATCTACTGTAATATCAGATCAACATCACTCATATCTACTGTAATATCAGATCAACATCACTCATATCTACTGTAATATCAGATCAACATCACTCATATCTACTGTAATATCAGAGCAACATCACTAATATCTACTGTAATATCAGATCAACATCACTCATATCTACTGTAATATCAGATCAACATCACTCATATCTACTGTAATATCAGATCAACATCACTCATATCTACTGTAATATCAGATCAACATCACTAATATCTACTGTAATATCAGATCAACATCACTCATATCTACTGTAATATCAGATCAACATCATTAATATCTACTGTAATATCAGATCAACATCACTCATATCTACTGTAATATCAGATCAACATCACTCATATCTACTGTAATATCAGATCAACATCACTCATATCTACTGTAATATCAGATCAACATCACTCATATCTACTGTAATATCAGATCAACATCACTCATATCTACTGTAATATCAGATCAACATCACTCATATCTACTGTAATATCAGATCAACATCACTCATATCTACTGTAATATCAGCAACATCACTCATATCTACTGTAATATCAGATCAACATAACTCATATCTACTGTAATATCAGCAACCTCACTCATATCTACTGTAATATCAGATCAACATCACTCATATCTACTGTAATATCAGATCAACATCACTCATATCTACTGTAATATCAGCAACCTCACTCATATCTACTGTAATATCAGATCAACATCACTCATATCTACTGTAATATCAGATCAACATCACTCATATCTACTGTAATATCAGATCAACATCACTCATATCTACTGTAATATCAGATCAACATCACTCATATCTACTGTAATATCAGATCAACATCACTCATATCTACTGTAATATCAGATCAACATCACTCATATCTACTGTAATATCAGCAACCTCACTCATATCTACTGTAATATCAGATCAACCTCACTCATATCTACTGTAATATCAGCAACCTCACTCATATCTACTGTAATATCAGATCAACATCACTCATATCAACTGTAATATCAGATCAACATCATTAATATCAACTGTAATATCAGATCAACATCACTAATATCTACTGTAATATCAGAGCAACATCACTCATATCTACTGTAATATCAGATCAACATCACTCATATCTACTGTAATATCAGAGCAACATCATTAATATCTACTGTAATATCAGATCAACATCACTCATATCTACTGTAATATCAGATCAACATCACTCATATCTACTGTAATATCAGATCAACCTCACTCATATCTACTGTAATATCAGCAACCTCACTCATATCTACTGTAATATCAGATCAACATCACTCATATCAACTGTAATATCAGATCAACATCATTAATATCAACTGTAATATCAGATCAACATCACTAATATCTACTGTAATATCAGAGCAACATCACTCATATCTACTGTAATATCAGATCAACATCACTCATATCTACTGTAATATCAGAGCAACATCATTAATATCTACTGTAATATCAGATCAACATCACTCATATCTACTGTAATATCAGATCAACATCACTCATATCTACTGTAATATCAGAGCAACATCACTAATATCTACTGTAATATCAGATCAACATCACTCATATCTACTGTAATATCAGATCAACATCACTAATATCTACTGTAATATCAGATCAACATCACTCATATCTACTGTAATATCAGATCAACATCACTCATATCTACTGTAATATCAGATCAACATCACTCATATCTACTGAAATATCAGATCAACATCACTCATATCTACTGTAATATCAGATCAACATCACTCATATCTACTGTAATATCAGCAACATCACTCATATCTACTGTAATATCAGATCAACATCACTCATATCTACTGTAATATCAGATCAACATCACTCATATCTACTGTAATATCAGATCAACATCACTAATATCTACTGTAATATCAGATCAACATCACTCATATCTACTGTAATATCAGATCAACATCACTCATATCTACTGTAATATCAGATCAACATCACTAATATCTACTGTAATATCAGATCAACATCACTCATATCTACTGTAATATCAGATCAACATCACTCATATCTACTGTAATATCAGATCAACCTCACTCATATCTACTGTAATATCAGATCAACATCACTCATATCTACTGTAATATCAGAGCAACATCACTCATATCTACTGTAATATCAGATCAACATCACTAATATCTACTGTAATATCAGATCAACATCACTAATATCTACTGTAATATCAGATCAACATCACTAATATCTACTGTAATATCAGAGCAACATCACTAATATCTACTGTAATATCAGATCAACATCACTAATATCTACTGTAATATCAGATCAACATCACTCATATCTACTGTAATATCAGATCAACATCACTAATATCTACTGTAATATCAGAGCAACATCACTAATATCTACTGTAATATCAGATCAACATCACTAATATCTACTGTAATATCAGATCAACATCACTCATATCTACTGTAATATCAGATCAACATCACTCATATCTACTGTAATATCAGATCAACATCATTAATATCTACTGTAATATCAGATCAACATCATTAATATCTACTGTAATATCAGATCAACATCACTCATATCTACTGTAATATCAGAGCAACATCACTAATATCTACTGTAATATCAGATCAACATCACTCATATCTACTGTAATATCAGAGCAACATCACTAATATCTACTGTAATATCAGATCAACATCACTAATATCTACTGTAATATCAGATCAACATCACTCATATCTACTGTAATATCAGATCAACATCACTCATATCTACTGTAATATCAGATCAACATCATTAATATCTACTGTAATATCAGATCAACATCATTAATATCTACTGTAATATCAGAGCAACATCACTCATATCTACTGTAATATCAGATCAACATCACTAATATCTACTGTAATATCAGAGCAACATCACTAATATCTACTGTAATATCAGAGCAACATCACTAATATCTACTGTAATATCAGATCAACATCACTCATATCTACTGTAATATCAGATCAACATCACTCATATCTACTGTAATATCAGATCAACATCACTCATATCTACTGTAATATCATGAGCATAAATCAGTCACACTAGAAATCCAATGAATTTGATACATTGATATTATATATGAGAATATTATATAAAAGTTGGTCACGTACTGTATCTGATGAAGAGTCAACTGCTCGATTGATGTTTGTTTCATCACCTCCTGTGTGATCCGGATCGAGACCTCCTTCTGTGTGATCCGGATCGAGACCTCCTTCTGTGTGATCCGGATCAAGACCTTCTGTGCGATCCGGATGGAGACCTCTTCCTGTGCGATCCGGATCGAGACCTCTTCCTGTGTGATCCGGATCGAGACCTCTTCCTGTGTGATCCGGATCGAGACCTCCTTCTGTGTGATCCGGATCAAGACCTTCTGTGCGATCCGGATCAAGACCTCTTTCTTTGCGATCCGGATCAAGACCTCTTTCTGTGCGATCAGGACCAAGACCTCCTCCTGTGTGATCCGGACCATGACCTCCTCCTGCGTGATCTGGATCAAGACTTCTTTCTGTGCGATCCGGATCAAGACCTCCTCCTGTGCGATCCGGATCAAGACCTCCTCCTGTGTGATCCGGACCAAGACCTCCTCCTGTGTGATCCGGACCAAGACCTCCTCCTGTGTGATCTGGACGTAGACCTCCTCCTGTGTGATCCGGACCAAGACCTCCTCCTGTGTGATCCGGACCAAGACCTCCTCCTGTGTGATCCGGACGTAGACCTCCTCCTGTGTGATCCGGACCAAGACCTCCTCCTGTGTGATCCGGACCAAGACCTCCTCCTGTGTGATCCGGACCAAGACCTCCTCCTGTGTGATCCGGACCAAGACCTCCTCCTGTGTGATCCGGACCAAGACCTCCTCCTGTGTGATCCGGACCAAGACCTCCTCCTGTGTGATCCGGACCAAGACCTCCTCCTGTGTGATCCGGACCAAGACCTGCTCCTGTGTGATCCGGACCAAGACCTCCTCCTGTGTGATCCGGACCAAGACCTCCTCCTGTGTGATCCGGACCAAGACCTCCTCCTGTGTGATCCGGACCAAGACCTCCTCCTGTGTGATCCGGACCAAGACCTCCTCCTGTGTGATCCGGACCAAGACCTTCTCCTGTGTGATCCGGACCAAGACCTCCTCCTGTGTGATCCGGACCAAGACCTCCTCCTGTGTGATCCGGATCAAGACCTCCTCCTGTGTGATCCGGACCAAGATCTCCTGTGTGATCCGGACCAAGACCTCCTCCTGCGTGGTCTGGATCAAGACCTTCCTCTTTTGGGTTCTGGTCTGCTTCCTCGTTGACATTACTCTTCGCCTCATCGCAGCTCATCTGTAACTCCGGGGTTTTCGCTGGCCGAACGGGAAGAGTGATTGTCAACTGTTTCTTAGTTTTGTCGAACTTTGCATCTCCTTTTTCTTCATCAACCGGATAGGCGAGCGGAAGGTCCAGCCGGTACGCTGGTTCTGGAGCCTCCAGGACAAGCCGTCGCTCCGTCACACACACCTCAGCGTGTAGTGCTGATCCCAGCAGCGGCACATCGATGATGACTATGATCTCTCTGGGTCGGGCCCCGGGCCCCGAGTCTCTGGAGTACCTGTAATCCTGCAAATCCACAACTGATCGGTATTTTACGGTGTAATGTGGTTTGATGGGCTGTTTGGATTTGGTGTCATCAGGATTAGAAGGACTTTGGCTCCCTTCGGGTTCTAGTTCTTGTCCTATTTGATTTTCATCTGGATATGGAAAGGACAGCATGTCCTCACCGGAGCTCTGGTTCTTCTGGTCGTGTCCGGGGATCGGTCTGCGGATTACCGCTGGATGTGCAACACCTTTGTACTTCATCTTCAGGTGCTTTATTTGCTCTCTGTCTATCTTGATGTGGAAAGAGTCTTCGATCCCTCCGATAGCCGTACTGTGGATGAGTTTCATGAATCTCGCGTTTTTTGCCGCCATGTGAAGCGCGTCTGGATGGAAAACGACATCGTAAACCTCACAGCTGTTCCCCGCGGCGTCTCGGTCGGCTCGGCCCGGTGTCAGACTGAACGGTATGCGCCAGTTCTGACCCGGCTCCCCGCCTCGGTCTCGAGCTGCTTCACACGACGGCTCGTCGATGCGCGGATTAGAGCAGATGTTGACGAAGCATTTCCCGCGCGCGCTGCGTGTTTTGAGCACGTGATTCGCCTCAGGGTGGATAAACTGCACGTGAATGCCCCTGTCCTCCTCCATCTGAGTGATCTCCTCCTCATATCTCCTCCGGTTCTCCGGGTCGGAGATCTCAGCCGCATATTCCTGCAGTAACTCACAGAACTTCTCGTCTTTTAGCGCTTTACCGAATCTATTCATTTCATCGCGTGTCAAATTCAGTTCTTCGAGTTTGCTGCCAAAATCCATTATAGATTGTTAACTTAAAGTTACTGACAAGCTGTATTAATCTCTTGAGGATCTTTCCAAACTACAGCGACCGGAAAAACACAGTAGTGATGAATGGAGGACTCGGTAACCATGGAAACCTGCTACACAACAGAACGCGCGTCCGCCGTCGAGGCTCTTCAGTTCAATATTTATCATCTCATTTGTAGTAATTGTACTAATTTAACAGTGTGCACTAATTTGAATGGTTTTCTCTTTCTAGAGACACATTAATAACCAGCCTTGACCAGTTGAAAGTGAGTCATTCGATATTTAATAAACTGTTCCCAGAAACAAACACAAAACAGGAAAATAAATTGTTTAACCTTCCTGAATGTAGACATTTTAACAATATTTGAGAAAACAAAGGTGACGTACAATAGTTTATTTTAAAACAAATCATTACCCCCCAAACCCCACACACACACACACACACACACACACACACACACACACACACACACACACACACTGACACATGGTATCAATTACACAGTATCAATATTAATTGTGGAAACAAAGCTTAAGTAAACATTTTTTCTTATGTACAGTAGATGGTTACACTTTATTTTAAGGTGTCATTGTTACAGTGTAATTATATATTTAAGTACTGAGTAATATTAAGCAACTACATGCACTTACTATAGGGTTAGGATTTGGGTGAGGGTTGGTTGCATGTAATTATGCATAATTTACTGTTATCACTATGTCAATTAAGTCAAATTTATTTATATAGTTTTATATATAGTTATATTATGGTTTTTACAATACAGAGTGTTTCAAAGCAGCTTTACAGAGATAACAGGAAAATAATGCAACAAAGTTTGTTTCCAGAAGAAAATAGCATCACAGTCCAGCTTAAGTAAGTTCAGTGATGGTTCATTTTTGTTGTTAAAGTTATTAATTTAGTTCATTTTATATACAGCCGCTCTGGAGAAAACCGTGATGTCATCGGTAAGTACATGTAACTTATGTAACAAGGACACTCTAAAATAAAGTGTTACCCAGTGGGTTATTATAAAGCAAATCATTGGGCGGTTCTGAATATGTTCTGTGATGTTCTGTTTGTCTGGTTCTCCACGGCGCGACGCAGTTTTGGTGGTAAACACAGAATCTGGGACTGAAACACACTGGGATGGTCTGCAATGAAGTCCTGGCATAACCTGTGGGAATAAAGCGCATTAGTTGTGTGTTCTCCGTGATGTGTGTGTGTGTTTGTTCGGGATCGTACCGGATCAGCGGGTACGGCTGAGTCTGGAACACCAGCGTGTCGTTGCAGTGGCCCTGAAAAACACACCGTTCTCACACACACCTTCATCATGTTTGCTGGATTCATCTGTGCGTCGATGAGACTTACTTTGTCCACCAGAAGAATATAATCATGACTTCCTCCGAACACAATCACATCTGAGTCTCTTGCGGGACAAGCGCTGTGCCAAAGCCTGAGGAAATCAGATTATATAGAAACCTGTAGAAATATACAATATAGAATAATATAGAAATATCGATTCTTTAAACACGATTAACTTTCACGAACCGGGGTTTGTCCTCGTGCTGATGCTCCTTCCTCGTCCATCCTCGAGTCTCCAGATCCAGTATCCAGCCGTCGCCTGAAGACAACGAGGACGCTTGCTAGTTGGGTTAGTTTGATCTGGTGTGTGTGTGTGTGTGTGTGTGCTGATACTCACTCATGGGTCTGCAGTCTTCACTGAGTCCACCGAACAGAAAGAGTGAGGAGTCTGACACTGGTGTGAGTGTGTGCCATGAGCGACCCGAGGGAGAGACGCTGCAGGAGACGCTGAGAGACCGGTAGAACACACACACACACGCTGAGAGACACGAATGAACAAACAGACACAGATGCGCTTCAGGTACAAGACACACACACACTCACTCACTCTCACACACACTGGAGGAGACGCTGAGAGGCCGGCAGAACACACACAGATGTGGCTTCAGGTAACACACACACACACACACACACACACTAACACGACCCCTAAACATACCCATCACAAGACTTTTTACATTTTCATACAAACACATTTTATTATGTTTATTAATCAATTTTCACAAGTATAGCTGAACATGCCCTCTCACACATGCACGCACACATACTCACATAAATAGTGTGTAACTGTTCTGAAAGATGTCTTACATTTCTGACCATGTCCATGAATTCAAATCCAGACAAAACACATCACATGTTCTAGTTTCCTGTGCAGAAAACAAACACACACAAGCATGCTAACAGAACTGCACATGACAGTAGTTCTCAAGTGATTAGTAAAGGCAGGAGTGTGTGAGTGTAAACCGCGTGTGATGTTTCTATAAAACACAACAGTAACTCACCTTTATTCTCCCTCCACATACGAAACCCTTACTGCCGATCGTAGCACTAGCGTGAGCGGCTCGCGGTGCAGGAGCGCGACCCTGTCGAACACACACACACACTCATCAGTGTATAACATTCACACAGTCATCTGTGTCTAACAATCACACACTCATCTGTGGCTAACAATCACACACTCATCTGTGTCTAACATTCACACACTCATCTGTGTCTAACATTCACACACTCATCTGTGTCTAACATTCACACACTCATCTGTGTCTAACATTCACACACTCATCTGTGTCTAACATTCACACACTCATCAGTGTCTAACATTCACACACTCATCAGTGTCTAACATTCACACACTCATCAGTGTCTAACATTCACACACTCATCAGTGTCTAACAATCACACACTCATCTGTGGCTAACATTCACACACTCATCTGTGTCTAACATTCACACACTCATCTGTGTCTAACATTCACACACTCATCTGTGTCTAACATTCACACACTCATCAGTGTCTAACATTCACACACTCATCTGTGTCTAACATTCACACACTCATCTGTGTCTAACATTCACACACTCATCTGTGTCTAACATTCACACACTCATCAGTGTCTAACATTCACACACTCATCAGTGTCTAACAATCTCACACTCATCAGTGTCTAACATTCACACACTCATCAGTGTCTAACAATCTCACACTCATCAGTGTCTAACATTCACACACTCATCAGTGTCTAACAATCTCACACTCATCAGTGTCTAACATTCACACACTCATCAGTGTCTAACAATCTCACACTCATCAGTGTCTAACATTCACACACTCATCAGTGTCTAACATTCACACACTCATCAGTGTCTAACATTCACACACTCATCAGTGTCTAACATTCACACACTCATCTGTGTCTAACATTCACACACTCATCAGTGTCTAACATTCACACACTCATCAGTGTCTAACAATCTCACACTCATCAGTGTCTAACATTCACACACTCATCAGTGTCTAACATTCACACACTCATCAGTGTCTAACATTCACACACTCATCAGTGTCTAACATTCACACACTCATCAGTGTCTAACAATCACACACTCATCAGTGTCTAACATTCACACACTCATCTGTGTCTAACATTCACACACTCATCAGTGTCTAACATTCACTCACTCATCTGTGTCTAACATTCACACACTCATCTGTGTCTAACATTCACACACTCATCTGTGTCTAACAATCACACACTCATCTGTGTCTAACATTCACACACTCATCAGTGTCTAACATTCACACACTCATCAGTGTATAACATTCACACACTCATCTGTGTCTAATAATCACACACTCATCTGTGTCTAACAATCACACACTCATCTGTGTCTAACATTCACACACTCATCTGTGTCTAACATTCACACACTCATCTGTGTCTAAGAATCACACACTCATCTGTGTCTAACATTCACACACTCATCTGTGTCTAACATTCACACACTCATCTGTGTCTAAGAATCACACACTCATCTGTGTCTAACAATCTCACATTCACACACTCATCAGTGTCTAACAATCACACACATCTGTGTCTAACAATCACACACTCATCTGTGTCTAACAATCACACACTCATCTGTGTGTAACATTCACACACTTATTAGTGTCTAACATTCACTCACTCATCTGTGTCTAACATTCACACACTCATCTGTGTCTAACATTCACACACTCATCTGTGTCTAACATTCACACACTCATCTGTGTCTAACAATCACACACTCATCTGTGTCTAACATTCACACACTCATCTGTGTCTAACATTCACACACTCATCTGTGTCTAACATTCACACACTCATCTGTGTCTAACAATCACACACTCATCTGTGTCTAACATTCACACACTAATCTGTGTCTAACAATCACACACTCATCTGTGTCTAACATTCACACACTCATCTGTGTCTAACATTCACACACTCATCTGTGTCTAACATTCACACATTCACACACTCATCTGTGTCTAACATTCACACACTCATCTGTGTCTAACATTCACACACTCATCTGTGTCTAACATTCACACATTCACACACTCATCTGTGTCTAACATTCACACACTCATCTGTGTCTAACAATCACACACTCATCTGTGTCTAACATTCACACACTCATCTGTGTCTAACATTCACACACTCATCTGTCTAACAATCTCACACTCATCAGTGTCTAACAATCACACACTCATCAGTGTCTAACATTCACACACTCATCTGTGTCTAACATTCACACACTCATCTGTGTCTAACATTCACACACTCATCTGTGTCTAACATTCACACACTCATCTGTGTCTAACATTCACACACTCATCAGTGTCTAACATTCACACATTCATCAGTGTCTAACATTCACACACTCATCAGTGTCTAACATTCACACACTCATCTGTGTCTAACATTCACACACTCATCTGTGTCTAACATTCACACACTCATCTGTGTCTAACAATCACACACTCATCTGTGTCTAACATTCACACACTAATCTGTGTCTAACAATCACACACTCATCTGTGTCTAACATTCACACACTCATCTGTGTCTAACATTCACACACTCATCTGTGTCTAACATTCACACATTCACACACTCATCTGTGTCTAACATTCACACACTCATCTGTGTCTAACATTCACACATTCACACACTCATCTGTGTCTAACATTCACACACTCATCTGTGTCTAACATTCACACACTCATCTGTGTCTAACAATCACACACTCATCTGTGTCTAACATTCACACACTCATCTGTGTCTAACATTCACACACTCATCTGTCTAACAATCTCACACTCATCAGTGTCTAACAATCACACACTCATCAGTGTCTAACATTCACACACTCATCTGTGTCTAACATTCACACACTCATCTGTGTCTAACATTCACACACTCATCTGTGTCTAACATTCACACACTCATCTGTGTCTAACATTCACACACTCATCAGTGTCTAACATTCACACATTCATCAGTGTCTAACATTCACACACTCATCAGTGTCTAACATTCACACACTCATCAGTGTCTAACATTCACACACTCATCTGTGTCTAACATTCACACACTCATCAGTGTCTAACATTCACACACTCATCAGTGTCTAACATTCACACACTCATCAGTGTCTAACATTCACACACTCATCTGTGTCTAACATTCACACACTCATCTGTGTCTAACATTCACACACTCATCTGTGTCTAACATTCACACACTCATCTGTGTCTAACATTCACACACTCATCTGTGTCTAACAATCTCACACTCATCAGTGTCTAACAATCTCACACTCATCAGTGTCTAACAATCACACACTCATCAGTGTCTAACAATCACACACTCATCTGTGTCTAACATTCACACACTCATCTGTGTCTAACATTCACACACTCATCTGTGTCTAACATTCACACACTCATCTGTGTCTAACATTCACACACTCATCAGTGTCTAACATTCACACACTCATCAGTGTCTAATATTCACACACTCATCAGTGTCTAACATTCACACACTCATCAGTGTCTAACATTCACACAGTCTAACATTCACACACTCATCAGTGTCTAACATTCACACACTCATCAGTGTCTAACATTCACACAGTCTAACATTCACACACTCATCAGTGTCTAACATTCACACACTCATCAGTGTCTAACATTCACACAGTCTAACATTCACACACTCATCAGTGTCTAACATTCACACACTCATCAGTGTCTAACATTCACACACTCATCAGTGTCTAGCATTCACACACTCATCTGTGTCTAACAATCTCACACTCATCAGTGTCTAACAATCACACACTCATCAGTGTCTAACATTCACACAGCTGCTAAAGCTTAATATTGATTCATAATGCTAAATGATGTTTGAATGACTTACAGAGGTCTGTGGTTCAGTCCATCTGCTTCTTTCCGGATCAAACTCGTGAGTTTCATTGTTCCATCCCCAGAAAATGTCCTCGGCCTGACAAAAGAAAGCTGACGCTGATATGGATCTGTTTTAAATCGCTTTTCATCTGTGAGCAGTTTCATATGGAGCACAAACTACCCATGATGCCTCATCCACAGCGAAGCTCTTCGGATCCTTGATGTCACTCCCCAGCTTGTGGCCATATCCACCGAAGTAGATCATTCTGTCAGGAGATCAAAACTCAGTACAAATATGACTGTATTAATATATTGTAGAGGATGAGTATCGCTGACCTTCCTTTATGAACCCAACAGGACAGTTTGTCTCGCGGTGACGGTGGAGACCCGGACTGAGGCTCGACCTTCTTCCAGCTGAACCTCCCGTCGTGGAGATCGACTGAGTAGAGCTGAAATAAGACATTTATTCACAACTTACTGGCTTTTACTGATGCAAAATAATAGAGTTGGTACTGAATAAAGCTGTACTTCATTAGTCTGTCCATCATCACAGCAGCCTCCGAATATATACAGGAGTCCGTTCACAATACAGCCACAGGTCCCGGAGAGAGACGGGGGAACCGTCCCAGCCATGCCATGCCTAACCCTTCAGAAGAAGAGAGAACTCACTTAATCTCAACTAAAACACGCCTAACCCTTCAGAAGAAGAGAAAACTCACTTAATCTCAACTAAAACACGCCTAACCCTTCAGAAGAAGAGAGAACTCACTTAATCTCAATAATCTCAACTAAAAAATGCCTAACCCTTCAGAAGAGAGAACTCTCTTAATCTCAATAATCTCAACTAAAACACGCCTAACCCTTCAGAAGAAGAGAAAACTCACTTAATCTCAACTAAAACACGCCTAACCCTTCAGAAGAAGAGAAAACTCACTTAATCTCAACTAAAACACGCCTAACCCTTCAGAAGAAGAGAGAACTCACTTAATCTCAATAATCTCAACTAAAAAATGCCTAACCCTTCAGAAGAGAGAACTCTCTTAATCTCAATAATCTCAACTAAAACACGCCTAACCCTTCAGAAGAAGAGAAAACTCACTTAATCTCAACTAAAACACGCCTAACCCTTCAGAAGAAGAGAAAACTCACTTAATCTCAACTAAAACACGCCTAACCCTTCAGAAGAAGAGAAAACTCACTTAATCTCAATAATCTCAACTAAAACATGCCTAACCCTTCAGAAGAAGAGAAAACTCACTTAATCTCAACTAAAACACGCCTAACCCTTCAGAAGAAGAGAAAACTCACTTAATCTCAACTAAAACACGCCTAACCCTTCAGAAGAAGAGAAAGCTCACTTAATCTCAATAATCTCAACTAAAACATGCCTAACCCTTCAGAAGAAGAGAGAACTCACTTAATCTCAACTAAAACACGCCTAACCCTTCAGAAGAAGAGAAAACTCACTTAATCTCAACTAAAACACGCCTAACCCTTCAGAAGAAGAGAAAACTCACTTAATCTCAATAATCTCAACTAAAACATGCATAACCCTTCAGAAGAAGAGAGAACTCACTTAATCTCAATAATCTCAACTAAAAAATGCATAACCCTTCAGAAGAGAGAACTCTCTTAATCTCAATAATCTCAACTAAAACATGCCTAACCCTTCAGAAGAAGAGAAACCTCACTTAATCTCAACTAAAACATGCCTAACCCTTCAGAAGAAGAGAGAACTCACTTAATCTCAACTAAAACATGCCTAACCCTTCAGAAGAAGAGAGAACTCACTTAATCTCAACTAAAAAATGCCTAACCCTTCAGAAGAAGAGAAAACTCACTTAATCTCAACTAAAACATGCCTAACCCTTCAGAAGAAGAGAAAACTCACTTAATCTCAATAATCTCAACTAAAACATGCATAACCCTTCAGAAGAAGAGAGAACTCACTTAATCTCAACTAAAACACGCCTAACCCTTCAGAAGAAGAGAGAACTCACTTAATCTCAATAATCTCAACTAAAACATGCCTAACCCTTCAGAAGAAGAGAAAACTCACTTAATCTCAACTAAAACACGCCTAACCCTTCAGAAGAAGAGAAAACTCACTTAATCTCAACTAAAACACGCCTAACCCTTCAGAAGAAGAGAAAACTCACTTAATCTCAACTAAAACATGCCTAACCCTTCAGAAGAAGAGAAAACTCACTTAATCTCAACTAAAACACGCCTAACCCTTCAGAAGAAGAGAGAACTCACTTAATCTCAATAATCTCAACTAAAACACGCCTAACCCTTCAGAAGAAGAGAAAACTCACTTAATCTCAACTAAAACATGCCTAACCCTTCAGAAGAAGAGAAAACTCACTTAATCTCAACTAAAACACGCCTAACCCTTCAGAAGAAGAGAAAACTCACTTAATCTCAACTAAAACACGCCTAACCCTTCAGAAGAAGAGAGAACTCACTTAATCTCAATAATCTCAACTAAAACACGCCTAACCCTTCAGAAGAAGAGAAAACTCACTTAATCTCAACTAAAACATGCCTAACCCTTCAGAAGAAGAGAAAACTCACTTAATCTTAACTAAAACATGCCTAACCCTTCAGAAGAAGAGAAAACTCACTTAATCTCAACTAAAACATGCCTAACCCTTCAGAAGAAGAGAAAACTCACTTAATCTCAATAATCTCAACTAAAACACGCCTAACCCTTCAGAAGAAGAGAGAACTCACTTAATCTCAATAATCTCAACTAAAACACGCCTAACCCTTCAGAAGAAGAGAAAACTCACTTAATCTCAACTAAAACATGCCTAACCCTTCAGAAGAAGAGAAAACTCACTTAATCTTAACTAAAACACGCCTAACCCTTCAGAAGAAGAGAAAACTCACTTAATCTCAACTAAAACACGCCTAACCCTTCAGAAGAAGAGAAAACTCACTTAATCTTAACTAAAACACGCCTAACCCTTCAGAAGAAGAGAGAACTCACTTAATCTCAATAATCTCAACTAAAACATGCCTAACCCTTCAGAAGAAGAGAGAACTCACTTAATCTCAATAATCTCAACTAAAACATGCCTAACCCTTCGGAAGAGAAAACTCACTTAATCTCAATAATCTCAACTAAAACATGCATAACCCTTCAGAAGAGAAAACTCACTTAATCTCAATAATCTCAACTAAAACATGCCTAACCCTTCAGAAGAAGAGAAAACTCACTTAATCTCAACTAAAACATGCCTAACCCTTCAGAAGAAGAGAAAACTCACTTAATCTCAACTAAAACATGCCTAACCCTTCAGAAGAAGAGAGAACTCACTTAATCTCAATAATCTCAACTAAAACATGCCTAACCCTTCAGAAGAAGAGAAAACTCACTTAATCTCAACTAAAACATGCCTAACCCTTCAGAAGAAGAGAAAACTCACTTAATCTCAACTAAAACATGCATAACCCTTCAGAAGAAGAGAGAACTCACTTAATCTCAATAATCTCAACTAAAACATGCCTAACCCTTCGGAAGAGAAAACTCACTTAATCTCAATAATCTCAACTAAAACATGCATAACCCTTCAGAAGAGAGAACTCACTTAATCTCAATAATCTCAACTAAAACATGCCTAACCCTTCAGAAGAAGAGAGAACTCACTTAATCTCAATAATCTCAACTAAAACATGCCTAACCCTTCAGAAGAGAAAACTCACTTAATCTCAATAATCTCAACTAAAACATGCCTAACCCTTCAGAAGAAGAGAAAACTCACTTAATCTCAATAATCTCAACTAAAACATGCCTAACCCTTCAGAAGAAGAGAGAACTCACTTAATCTCAATAATCTCAACTAAAACATGCCTAACCCTTCAGAAGAGAAAACTCACTTAATCTCAATAATCTCAACTAAAACATGCCTAACCCTTCAGAAGAGAAAACTCACTTAATCTCAATAATCTCAACTAAAACATGCCTAACCCTTCGGAAGAGAAAACTCACTTAATCTCAATAATCTCAACTAAAACATGCCTAACCCTTCGGAAGAGAAAACTCACTTAATCTCAATAATCTCAACTAAAACATGCCTAACCCTTCAGAAGAAGAGAGAACTCACTTAATCTCAATAATCTCAACTAAAACATGCCTAACCCTTCAGAAGAGAAAACTCACTTAATCTCAATAATCTCAACTAAAACATGCCTAACCCTTCAGAAGAAGAGAGAACTCACTTAATCTCAATAATCTCAACTAAAACATGCCTAACCCTTCGGAAGAGAAAACTCACTTAATCTCAATAATCTCAACTAAAACATGCCTAACCCTTCGGAAGAGAAAACTCACTTAATCTCAATAATCTCAACTAAAACATGCCTAACCCTTCAGAAGAGAAAACTCACTTAATCTCAATAATCTCAACTAAAACATGCCTAACCCTTCAGAAGAAGAGAAAACTCACTTAATCTCAACTAAAACATGCCTAACCCTTCAGAAGAGGAGACTCACTTAATCTCAATAATCTCAACTAAAACGTACCAACAACAGAGTCAGCATGTGCACGCGCACGCACACGGGCACACGCACACAAACATGTTTGTTGACAGTCATAAATAATTCTTACCATAACCCAGTTTCTAAGTCATACAACCAAAGCTCGTCATTTGGAAGAAAAACTTCATGTTCTGCCACCGACTGAAGAATCAATCATCAGAAAGAAAAATCATTTCATTTGTGCAGTAAAAGTGTTAGTAAACATGAGTTGTTAAATGCTAAATACTGTCCATTTTTGAGCAGAAATATGTGAAATATTCAAGACTATTATTATTATTATTATTATTACCACATAACCACCCCAGACATATAAGTACTGTCCGTCCGCCGCCGCGGTGTGTCCGCTTCTCTCTCGAGCCATTGTTTCAC